>NC_047106.1:113940126-114240126 GCF_902500255.1 Thalassophryne amazonica
ACAGTAATTAAGCAGTCGACACCAAACTTGCTATGGTGACTGGGGGCACCAAGGGGGAGGTCACTGGGCCCCTTAGGTTGAAAGCAGACATGCACAAACACACACACATACACACGGGCAGCTTTATGTATTAGAATCATGACCTGCTCACTGGAGCCCTTATTTTTGCAGTTCAGGTCAGGTAGCAAGCATCACACTTTACTTACAACGTAGTGGTGGCTGGCTAGGGTGCACTTTAATTACAATCCTAATGGGCCAGCGTGCACCGCGAACATGTTAAACTGTGCGTTTTTTACTTAAAATGTGCCTGCTGTGTACAGCATGCAGACTGGTAGACTGTCGATATGCCTAAGAAGCGAGGGGTGTTGGGTTGTAAAAAAGTGCTAAACAGATGAAATGTAATAGAGCTGGGGAAACATTTACAGAGACACTAAGAACATTATATATCCCAGAGCATTGCAGTGATATGACATGCTATCACCTTTTAATCATCATTCATTTGAGTCTTATGAATGTCACATTTTTGCTGTATGAAAATGAATGATGACAACATACACACAGTGCAATGCAACTTACTATAACTTAACTAAAGTGACATGAAATATACAGTGACATGGCTAAAATTCTTCTCTATTACCCATGCGTAGAACAGGTAACTCAGCTAGTGTTTTATATTCCAGCCCAGGAAATCATTTTCATCAAGTGTGTTTTTCATTTTTGAGTAATCGTGCTAAGACAAGTCTATTCAAGTGTCGCAGGTGAAACTATAAACTCCTTCTTGGCATTAAAGTAGTTGAATAAAAATAGTGAGGCTTAACTGTGTCATGTTCACCTACTAGTATGACCTGTGTTGGTGCCAGGATGATAATGACCCCTGTCATTCAAATGCCAAGTCTAGGTCATGGTGCCCTGATTTAATGCCACTCTTGTAATTAAATCATAAAAAGGGTATCTTTGTTTCAGCATGAGAACACATTATTTTCCCCATTAAATATTGGTAATAGTAGATTATGAATTTCAAGTTAATTTGTAATTTGCATATTTAACAGTTCATATCCTTTATATTGGCAGTTAAATCATTCTTAACATTTCTGTATTTGAACACACTCCTGTTTATGGATTTATTGGATATTGTGGCATACAAGCAAGACCAAATATTATAGTGCTAATAGTTGTTATCTAAACATGACCCTGTTCACAATAATTGTGAAAAATGGGGACCGTTTACTGTTCATTGTCAATGTCTTGTACTTGAACTCATGAAAAGGTTAATACTGTGTACAATATATTTATTTGTGATGTGATGTGTTTTCTATTTATAACCAGCTAAGGAAGTGACAGAAAGTGTGTTGTGGCTCTGCTACAGTGCATCCTGAAAGTATTCACAGCACTGCACTTTTTCCACATTTTTTGATGTTACACCCTTTTTCCACAATGGATGAATTTCAATTTTTATTTTCATTTATATAGTGCCAAATTACAATGAAGGTGCCTCAAGGTATCAATTTACAAAACGAATGTACAGGAAATTTTGCTGGTGCACAGGATGTGAGGGTTGCATACTATGCCAGTATGCTAGCCATCTTAAGTGTGGACTTGAAGGTCTTTACAGAATCTGTTTTATTGAAATTCATTTTTAAATTATACACACCATACCTCATAATGACAGTGTGAAAGTTTTTGTATTTAATTTTGCTAATTTATTTAAAAAAACTAAGAAATTACATGTACGTACTGTAAGTATTCCCAGCCTTTGCCATCAAGCTCAAAATTGAGCTCAGGTGCATCCTGTTTCCACTGATCATCCTTGACATGTTTCTAACAGCATAATTTGAGTCCACCTGAGGTAAATTCAGTTGATTGGACATGATTTGGAAAGACACACAACTGTCTACATATAAGGTCCAGTGACAGTGCATGTCAGAGTACAAACCAAGCATGAAGTCAAAGAAATTGTCTGTTGACCTCCGAGACAGGATTGTGTCAAGGCACAAATCTCGGTAAGGGTACAGCTCCAGCATTCCCCTGTGGAGAGAGAAGAACCTTTCAGAAGGACAAACATCCATCAATCAGGCCTGTATGGTAGAGTGGCCAGACAGAAGCCATTCTTGAGTAAAAGGCCTTTTGGCAGTCCATGTGGAATTTGCCAAAAGGCACCTAAAGGACTCTCAAACAATGAGAAACAGTTCTTTGGTCTGATGAGACAAAAATTTAACTCTTTGGCATGAATGCCAGGTGTCATGTTTGTAGGAAACCAGGCACCATCCCTACAGTGAAGCATGGTGGTGGCAGTATTGTGCTGTGGGGATGTTTTTCAGTGGCAGGAACTGGGAGACTAGTCAGGATTGAGGGAAAGATGAATACAGCAATGTACAGAGACATCCTGGATGAAAACCTGCTCCAGAGCGCTCTTAACCTCAGACTGGGGTGACGGTTCATTGTTCTGTAGGACATTGACCCTAAGCACAGCCAAGATATGAAAGGAGTGGCTTCAGAACAACTCTGAGTGTTCTTGAGTAGCTCAGCCAGAGCCCAGACCTGAATCCGATTGAACATCTCTAGAGAGATCTGAAAATGGCTGTGCACTGATGCTCCCTATCCAACCTAATGGAGCGTGAGAGGTACTGCAAAGAAGAATGGGCAAAACTGCCCAAAGATAGGTGCACCAAGCTTGTGGCATCATATTCAAGAAGACTTGAGGTTGTAATTGCTCCCAAAGATGCATTAACAAAGTATTGAGCAAAGGGTGTGAATTTGTATGTGCATGTGATTTCTTAGTTTTTTTGTTTTAAAAACTTTGCAAAAGAAAAAGAAAAAAAAAGGGTTTTCATGTTGTCATCTGGGGTGTTGTGAGTAGAATTTGGAGAGGGAAAAATGAATTCACTCTAAGATAACAAAATGTGAAAAAGTGATGTGCTGTGAATGGTTTCTTCCTCAATATCATCAGAGGGAGTTTTTCCTCACCACTGTTGCCTGTATGCTTGCTCCAGGGATTGGTGAGTGCTATATAAATGAAATGAGATGAAAGATGAATACTTTCTGCAGTGCATTGATTATGTGAGAGTCATTTTGAACTGTGAAACACCATACAACTAAATTTTTCAGACATAATGCTTCGATGAAATGACACAATTGAAAGAAGGGTTTGAGGTAGGGATGGTATGGCATTGGTTTTGGAACCCGATACAAACGTAATTTACGTATCGGAAAATACCGATCCAGCCCGCAACATTTTCCGATACAGGAGAAGAGCCACTGTGAATCCTCTCAACTGCTATTGTTTCCTCTCTACTTGTTTACTGCCGAGCGGGAGGAGGAGGGAGAGGTTTTTTAAGCCGAACTGCTTGAGAGAGCTCTCCTCCGCAGTGTTCTTGCTGCGGTTAGCGGCAAATTTCTGCCGGGCTCTCGGGTTCAAATTGTCTTTTCATCGAACACAGATTTTTTTGAAAAATTAACTGAATTGTTGCTGAATTTTTTAAATGTGTGCTGAAAAGTTAGCCGCTTCACTGTCCTGAGGCTGTAAAACACCAGCTTAGTGTGCAGCCGAGGAGGAGAAGCCGAACAGAGATTCTATCTGCTGAAAGGGAAAAAGTCTTAGAATCTTAGAAAAAGTCTTAAAAAGTATTAAAATCCTGCACGTGATTGTCACTAATGATACATTTATTTTACAGTTGAAAGGCTTCGTGTTTCCAAAAAGTTCGAAGTTTACGCAGCACAAACAGTGAGAGAGAAAAGAGAGAGCGAGACGGAGGAAGAGAGAAAGCGAGCGAGAGACACAGGCAGGGAGAGAGATAGAGAGAGGGAGAGAGACAGAGAGAGTGCTGCCTTTTCTCTTTAAGTCAATAAAAATAAGGCTATAAAATTCTATAAAAAAAGTGCTTAATTCTTTCACCAAAACGTCAAATCTTTCATCTTAGATACACCTTCTGGCAAAATGTAGCTCAACTTTCAGGTCTCCTTTTTAAGAAAATCCTCATATAAAATCAACAGTAATGATGATAATACAGTATAATATTAAGCAAACAGAGCTCTGGTATTGGATTGGTATTGGCAGATGTCCAAATTCAGGTATCAGGATCGGATCTGAAGTGAAAAATTGTGGATCGGTGCATCCCTAGTTTGAGAATTATCTGCCATAATTTAAAAAAATGTTCTGGGTGTGACACATGTAGCAACTCATGTTGTTTATGGCAGACATTTTATTTTTAAGAATGCCATGTTAATACCTTTAAAAAGATTAAGTATCAATTCCTGATATTAGAATTTGTTTCCTTGTTTTGCATCTTAAACTTTTTTGCTTTGTTTAAACTGCAAACCTACAAGTGAAAGGTTTGGTGCTGTTTTTCAGAACTAAGCAGACATCTCTGGTGTTTAAAATATGTACTTCCTAAAGAATACTGACAAACCAAACAGTGTGTCATTGTTCCTGGTTTGCTGTTGATGCTTGAGTTTTCTTAACACTCCCCCCGTATTTTTGCCCACAATCAGTTCTCAGGGGAGCCATGCCCTTGATTCTTGTGTTGTTTTGAAACAAGCCGTTTTTTGCTGCTGCAGGATATGTAAATGCTTGACTTCCCCTATGGCAGACAATTTTCAACAGAGTTATTGCCAACTTTTTGTGTTTCTAACAGTATGCAGGGTGCGATAGTGAGGCTTACCTGATTGTCTGGGACAAGTAGAGAGCCACGTTAGGCAAGATAAGCTGTTACTCCACTTGACTGATTGGGCAAGTGTTCCAAGAAAATTAAATATCAGTTTCATGGTGCTGACACATCTCAAAACAGCCGATGAAATTAACTTAGAGTGCAGCATCTCATTTCCTTCTTATGTTTGAGAGGTGCTGTGAGCAGTTCACTGATGGGCAGACCTGAAAAAATGGCAGTACTCATTGTGAGTCTTTCAATTTCTCTTGATTTGATTCGATTCTGTTTCATGGGTTCATGATTCAATTCCAAAATTATTTTAAATTCAAAAGTCGATTTTCGATTCTCAATTAATTTAGTACAGAGAGCTGCTAATTTCAAGATATACTCCAGTATGTTGGAGTGTGCGTGGCAAATTATACCTTGAAAGCAAAGTGTGTATAACATCAGGTGGCTTTAAATTTGAAAAAGGCAACATAAACAAAAGCAAATTAACAAATAAAGTTTTTCCTTTTCCATGACGCCATAGGTGCAGAGGTTGTTTGAAATGAGACAGGTGTTGGATCTAGTTGTTCTTTTTGCATGTTCAGAATTGGTTGAAAGTTTGTTGAAGTGATGCAATGTGCACTGGTCAGCTGTTTGACTTTTTTCAACTCTGGGTGATGACTTGCTAAATGTGCCCGAGCATTTGTTGTTTCCAAAATGCTTGATCTTCATTTCGTATACCTTCCATATCGACATAAATGACATTCTGACATAAATTGATTTTATGCTCCCCCTCACCCCAACACCCCTAGTGCTCAAACAGCTGGAGTGCAAACAAAAATTTGGAAAAAGGAGTTGGGTTTTGGGATCATAGTGGATCTGGACACAATGCCTGTTATGTTTTGTGTAGTTTATTGCAGGAGTGAACGCAAAGAAGATAAAGTGTGGTCATTTTGAAAGGCATGAGTTGGTGGTGTTGCCGAGGTTTGTCTACACCTTGCCTGTAAAGCGCACAGCTAAAGCGAAAATTAGGAAACTTCAGACTGTTTTTAGGACAAAGTGCAGCTTGAAAACAACGTAATCTAATTATCAGCCATCACTTCAGTTGAACATTTATGTAGGCAGACAATTCATTTCTTGACCAATGTGCTTTTATGCATTTTAAACAGTTCTAGAAAAGTTTTCCACAGATCTTCACTGAGGTTTTTAAATGCACACGACTGAATCAGTTTCAGATTCACTCAGTCAAATAAAAGTGCTCTGATGTTTTATTCCTGCCTTAGATTTATTTAATGTCCAGGGAGGATTGTTTCTATTAACTAATGAATCTGTTTTAATTTAGGTCCTAATTAAGGGCCAATTCAGACATACGTGGGCTGTCAATAAAGTAACGGTCCTTTTTATTTTTTTCAAAAACTATATGGATTTCATTCATATGTTTTTACGTCAGACATGCTTGAACCCTCGTGCGCATGCGTGAGTTTTTCCACGCCTGTCGGTGACGTCATTCGCCTGTGAGCACGCCTTGTGGGAGGAGTCGTCCAGCCCCTCGTCGGAATTCCTTTGTCTGAGAAGTTGCTGAGAGACTGGTGCTTTGTTTGATCAAAATTTTTTCTAAACCTGTGAGACACATCGAAGTGGACACGGTTCGAAAAATTAAGCTGGTTTTCAGTGAAAATTTTAACGGCTGATGAGAGATTTTGAGGTGATTCTGTCGCTTTAAGGACTTCCCACGGTGCGAGACGTTGTGCAGCGCTCTCAGCTGCTGTCGTCAGCCTGTTCAAGCTGAAAACCTCCACATTTCAGGTTCTATTGATCCAGGACGTCGTGAGAGAACAGAGAAGTTTCAGAAGAAGTCGGTTTCAGCATTTTATCCGGATATTCCACTGTTAAAGGAGATTTTTTTAATGAAAGACGTGCGGACGGGTCCGCGCGTCGGGACGCAGCCGCCGCGACGCTCCGCCACAGGAAAAACACCTCTGTTGGAAGCCTTAAGGACAAGTTGGAACATGTCCTGCCTGTTAAACAATTTCTCATATACTCACTCCACTGAAAGCCATGAAAAGCCGCCTGGAGTTTACAAATGGTTATCAACACGGAGGTGTTTTTCCTGTGCCGCCGCACCGCGTCGGCTGCGTCCCGACGCGCGGACCCGTCCGCACGTCTTTCATTAAAAAAATCTCCTTTAACAGTGGAATATCCGGATAAAATGCTGAAACCGACTTCTTCTGAAACTTCTGTTCTCTCACGACGTCCTGGATCAATAGAGCCTGAAATGTGGAGGTTTTCAACTTGAACAGGCTGACGACGGCGGCTGAGAGCGCTGAGCGACGTCTCGCACCGTGGGAAGTCCTTAAAGCGACAGTATCACCTCAAAATCTCTCATCAGCCGTTAAAATTTTCACTGAAAACCAGCTTAATTTTTCGAACCGTGTCCACTTCGATGTGTCTCACAGGTTTAGAAAAAATTTTGATCAAATAACGCGCCAGTCTCTCAGCAACTTCTCAGACAAAGGAATTCCGACGAGGGGCTGGACGACTCCTCCCACAAGGAGTGCTCACAGGCGAATGACGTCACCGACAGGCGTGGAAAAACTCACGCATGCGCACGAGGGTTCAAGCATGTCTGACCTAAAAACATATGAATGAAATCCATATAGTTTTTGAAAAAAATAAAAAGGACCGTTACTTTATTGACAGCCCTCGTACAGTAGTGTTCAGAATAATAGTAGTGCTATGTGACTAAAAAGATTAATCAAGGTGTTGAGTATATTTTTTATTGTTACATGGGAAACCAGTAGATTCAGTAGAGTCTCACAAATCCAGCAAGACCAAGCATTCATGATATTCACACTCTTAAGGCTATGAAATTGGGCTATTAGTAAAAAAAGTAGAAAAGGGGGTGTTCACAATAATAGTAGTGTGTCATTCAGTCAGTGAGTTCGTCAATTTTGTGGAACAAACAGGTGTGAATCAGGTGTCCCCTATTTAAGGATGAAGCCAGCACCTGTTGAACATGATTTTCTCTTTGAAAGCCTGAGGAAAATGGGACGTTCAAGACATTGTTCAGAAGAACAGCGTAGTTTGATTAAAAAGTTCATTGGAGAGGGGAAAACTTATACACAGGTGCAAAAAATTATAGGCTGTTCATCTACAATGATCTCCAATGCTTTAAAATGGACAAAAAAAACAGAGACGCGTGGAAGAAAACGGAAAACAACCATCAAAATGGATAGAAGAATAACCAGAATGGCAAAGGCTCACCCATTGATCAGCTCCAGGATGATCAAAGACAGTCTGGAGTTCCCTGTAAGTGCTGTGACAGTTAGAAGATGCCTGTGTGAAGCTAATTTATTTGCAAGAATCCCCCGCAAAGTCCCTCTGTTAAATAAAAGACATGTGCAGAAGAGGTTACAATTTGCCAAAGAACACATCAACTGTTGCCTTATGCTAAAGAGGATATGTCCTTGAAATGGGTGTTTCAACAAGACAATGACAACAAACAAAATCTTGGTTCCAAACCAACAAAATTAATGCCTCGCAGATGTGAAGAAATTCTGAAAAACTGTGGTTATACAACTAAATACTAGTTTAGTGATTCACAGAATTGCTAAAAAAGCAGTTTGAACATAATAGTTTTGAGTTTGTCACGTCAACAGCAGATGCTACTATTATTGTGAACACCCCCTTTTCTACTTTTTTTTACTAATAGCCCAATTTCATAGCCTTAAGAGTGTGCATATCATGAATGCTTGGTCTTGTTGGATTTGTGAGACTCTACTGAATCTACTGGTACCTTGTTTCCCATGTAACAATAAGAATTGGGCAATTCTGTGGTAACAGAATTACAACAGCAGCAAAATCTGGACATATGGCATCTAATCATGACAGATTAGCTCAGATTATAATTCCGTTACCATAGAATTGCCCAAATATACTCAAAACCTGGATTAATGTTTTTAGTCACATGGCAGTACTATTATTCTGAACACTACTGTAACATAATTGAGGCAGAATGACGCACGAACGAAAAGTCAAATGGCATTCGTGGGAAATCGGAGCTGCACTCGAACGCCTCGTACAGCAGTTGCCACATTCATTCGGGCACGGCACATGCACTCTATATTCGCATGCTGCTCGTACCAGAAACCCATTGGAATAGTGGGCAAGATGATGTCACACTGCCATCTGATCGTATTTGCAGCATTTGAACGGATGTCTGACCTGTCGTACACAGGCCGAGCAGCTACACAAAATCATCAGCCATGTCGAACCATGGCTGAATGACGCGATCAAGGCAGCCTTCACACCAGTGGCCGAAAATCATTAAATGCCAAACGAATGGCCAGTCGACCCATTCTCAGTTGGAGTCCATGTGCCACCCATGAACATCCAACACCACTCGCGGGGCATTTAGAAAAGCTTGGGCCATTCGCATTACCAGCATGAGAGTAGAGAGCAAGCAGACCACTTTCGACCTGGCTGTGTGAATGGCCCCACATGTTCTAAGTGCCCCACGAGTGTGCTGTTACCAAGCAACACATCATGCAAGGCCCCCTCGCAACACGTGATGTGTGGGTGTGTCGTGCCCCCCCGCAGCACAGCTGTCGTGAAGAGTGTGTGGTCGTCCCACCCCCCCCACCCCCCGCAGCACAGATGTCGTGAGGAGTGTGTCGTCGTCTTCCCCCCACGCCATGTTCCAACATTGTCAGGTGCGGCTGAGGTGGCTGGAGTGCGATCGCTGTCCAGCTCAGTGTGCATTTGGATGGCTGTAATGTCCTCCTGGGACAGCTGACTGCTGTGTACTTGGAACTCGGCTGCAGAACATATGTCATCATGTGCCATCAACAACGTGAACAACACTCAACGCAATGCATATTGTATGGGCGGGCTCTTATGCTCTCATGACATGCTGATAATTACGTACAGACAGGATCACATGGGGACCAGCCAACCACATCTGAGCGCGCACAGCATGGTGTGAACGATGGTATCAGCCAGCCACCCAGGCTAATGAACCTTCCACCACGTACATTGTACTCCACATGACCGACAGAAAGAGTGGAAAATAAATACAGCATGGGAAAATGCGTGAAATCATTCATGTGTGCTCACTTTGCTCATCGCGCTGTGGTCAGTTCCAGCTGACAGCGGCTCAGTGCGCACGATGTGTTAAATTAAAAACACAAAAAACAGGACAATTAAATAAATTCACACAACAATAACTACATACATAATTACATAAACACATAAAATAAATAATCACACAACAAAAGGAACAGAGAATGAGACTTTGGTGTTTGAGCTGAGTTCATTCTGTAAGGTGGGCATGTCCATGTCAGCCGCTGCTGTTGGGATCTGTGGACTCACAAGCCACAGCTGGAGAACACATACCGTGTTATGAAGGACATCACCTTAAAACACTCCACCAATCAGGCGTGTGCTTGGGCATGCTGTCCTCACGTGGAAATACATAAAAATACATATCGCCTTTGCAACGGGCTGGAGCGACAGTGTCAGCGAGCACATTGCCAGGTGGTCCCATGTGAGAAGAACTGTCTGATCATGTGTACACTTAGCTGGCGATCTGAATGTCATGTCACCCACGTCAGCTATGGTCCACATGACGCAGTGTCCTTTGGTGCGCACACGGTACTGGGAGATGTGGACATGATAAGGGCACATGCCTTCATTGATGTCATTTCATGACTGTACATCTGTGACAGGGATGGGCAACTTTAATGACAGAGAGGGCCACATTTTTTCCCCAACTATATCGAGGGCCACATTATAACTATGAATTTTCATCATACGCTGCTTCATATAAACATATTTTTATTATTACAAAAACAAAGTAACACATATACTGTAGCAATTAACAATGTTTGTTGTACTTGTTTTCACAATTTTTAACATTCAAAATACATGTATTTTTAATAAAGAAAAGTGCAATAAAAATTAAGAGTTAAGTGCAGAACTCCAACACAAAGTGCAACAACTAACATTTCTGTTTGCAATGGCTTAATTTGAACTATTTTTACACAGCCCTCCTATTGCACATGACGTTTCAAGTAAGGTCCTGAAAAGACCCTGCCTCACCGACACCTGGTTCAGCAACATTTGTCCTAATGCAGGTGTGGGCAACTTGTTCCAGAAAGGGCCAAGAGGGTGCAGGTTTTCTTTGCAGCCACTGACTCCACCAGGTGATTTCACTGATTAATATCACTTTGAGCAGATGGAATCAGTTAATCAGTGAAATCACCTGGTGGAGTCAGTGGCTGCAAAGAAAACCTGCACCCTCTTGGCCCTTTCTGAAACAAGTTGCCCACCCCTGTCCTAATGAGATACCTGTGGCCTCCCCTGCTGCTGCACAATATTCTGAATGTCAGTGTCAATTTCTGTGCTTCCAATTTGCATGAGTTGGAACAGAGTTTCATCTGTCAGCCTGTTTCTCTCTTTTGATTTAATGTGCTTCATTGTTGAAAAGCTGCTCTCACAGATATAGGTGCTCCCAAACATGCTGGCCATGGAAAGTAAAAAATCTCTAAGCAACGGGAATAGTTGGCTACCTGATGTATGATGCAGTGCAGTACGTGGCAGTCAGCTCCACTCTGATGGAGGAGCCCCGCAAATCCGGTGCGTCTTCCCTGCATGGACAGTGCACCATTGGTCACAGTGGCTGAAAGCTTGCTGAAGCCCCCATGCTCATTTACTAGTTTTTTCTGCGTTGAATATCTGTGCCCTTTGTGGTATCATGCAAAGACACCAGTTTCAGTAATTCCTCATGCACTTCAAATGAACTGTCAATGGTTCTTGTGAAAACAAGGAGCTGGCTCACATCTGTCACATCTGTACTCTCATCCAGTGCCAGGGAGAAATATTTGCAGTCCTTAATGACATCATTTAGCTTTTCCTCAACATGTCTTTGAATATCGAAAATTCTTCATGTCACTGTGCGATGAAACAAAGACACTGTTTCAAAGTTTTTAGCCATGTTGTCATCTCCAAAAGATTTAGCCATCTCTCTTGCACAGCGCTTCACCATCTCGCTGTCGGACAGGGGTTTCTTTGCTTTAGCGAGCTCAACGTTAACAGCATAAGACGCCTTGAGAGCTGACTCCTGTACAGTGGTGGTTTTGGTGAAAAGGCTCTGTTGTCTGTGAATTTTTCCTTTAAGGTTAGCGACGATAGCGGCTCTTGCAGCTCCGGTGTATTTTTTGTATTTGTCTTTGTGCGTGGTATTGTAGTGGTGACTTAAATTGAAATCTTTCATGGCTGATTTTGTTTCAAGACACACTAAACACATTAGTTTGCCTTTGAACTCTGTGTAGAGGGAATCTGTTTCCCATCTTGCCTGAAAAATGCGGTTTTCCTGGTCAAGTTTCCGTTTTGGCGCAGACATCTGTTGCTCAAATGAATAGCTTAGCATTAGCTACTCCCTGTGTTCAATGAAGAAGAGAGCAGATACTTGCTTAGATAAAGGCCTCTTGCACCTCTAGCGGTTGGAGGCAAAATTTCACCTGTGTTCAGAATCAGTGAAGCCAGCAATTAAAAATGAGTTATTAATTAGAAATTAATTTGCGGGCCGCACCAAGTGATGCTGAGGGCCGCATGTGGCCCGGGGGCCGCCAGTTGCCCATCCCTGGTCTACGACCATGGGTCATACACAGAGGAACAGAAAGATCATACTTGTATTGTCTGCTCGATAAGAGGGGTTAAATATTAGAAATTGTGGGGTTTTTATTTTGGTGTGTGTGTGTCTGTTTTTGTTTTTTTTTCCTCAGCAGCAGCATGATGTGGTGTCACACTTCCAAGGTACTCGCAATGTGGTTGTGCGAGCACACGAGTGTGAACAAAACCGTTGCTGTTTCTATCGTTCATTCCTTTTCGACCGTGTGTCCCTCCTGGCAGGAGGTGGAATGTTTCGTGGGTCCCCATTTTTTGTTTTTTTTCACGATTATTCAGCTCGTTCCTGCATCTTTCGCCCAACTTCGTGTTATGTCTGAAGGGGCCATAAAGTTGTACATTCTAACTGTCCATACAAAATGGCCCAAATATGTTTTAAACCATTTGATTCATGCATCTCCAGAAATAAAGTGATAATGTGAATGCCGGATTAGTGATGTTTATTTTTTTCCAGGGTAGGTCAAGAAATCTTTTTATGGTTGGGATTTACATTTAAATAACATGTAAAAAAAATAAAAGAGTAAAAATTAGACCCCTAAATAACAAAGATGGTTCTCACGTTGTCTGTTAAAACATATATAAAAAGTAGACTTTGTATTTTTTAACTGTGGGTGCATGGTGAAAGATCTCACCTGCTGTATTATGTTGTACAGTTGCAATTCATATACAAAAATTGCTGAATTTTTATGAACCATTTTGATGCAGATCCATATTGGATCTGCTGTGGCAACCCAATTGGAAAAGGGAGAAACTGAAAGAACTTATTTGCTTTAACAAACAGAATTTTGAAGATCCCTGAACGGTATCTGTCTTTCTAATAAATAAAACAATTTGTACAGGGGCAAGCACAAATTGCATCAGGCTCATAGATCTGTTACCAGCTTGTACCAGTGGCTAAGTGGGGGTGGGGGGGCATGCGCTTAACATTGACTCCTGGTCAGGTTTCAAATGGTTGTCGGTCTATAACGACAGCTCATGATCTGCAGATTAAAATGTCTGTGACAGTAGATATGGGAGGACACCGGAACACCCAGTGGGAACCCAATGCAAACACGGTAAGAACATGCAGACACAGAAAGGACCAGGCAACAGTGTAAACCACTATGCCACCATGCCACCTGTGAAGATGGCATTTAGGACAGGGATGAATAAACAGGAAAGTACTTGAAGAGTTGAGCCTGGTATATGTTGGAACTGGGCAGAGGTATGTACAACCCCAATTCCAGTGAAGTTGGGACGTTGTGTAAAATGTAAATAAAAACAGACTACAGTGATTTGCAAATCCTCTTCAACCTATATTCAATTGAATACACCACAAAGACAAGATATTTAATGTTCAAACTGATAAACTTTATTGTTTTTGTGCAAATGTTTGCTCATTTTGAAATGGGTGCCTGCAACACGTTTCAAAAAAGCTGGGACAGTGGTATGTTTACCATTGTGTTACATCACCTTTCCTCCTAACAACACTCAGTAAGCGTTTTGGAACTGAGGACACTAATTGTTGAAGCTTTGTAGGTTGAATTCTTTCCCATTCTTGTTTGATGTACAACTTTAGTTGTTAAACAGTCCGGGGTCTCTGTTGTTGTATTTTGTGCTTCATAATGCGCCACACATTTTCAATGGGCGACAGGTCTGGACTGCAGACAGGCCAGTCTAGTACCTGCACTCTTTTGCTACAAAGCCACGCTGTTGTAATTTGTACAGAATGTGGCTTGGCATTGTCTTGCTGAAATAAGCACCGACGTCCCTGAAAAAGATGTTGCTTGGATGGCAGCATGTGTTGCTCCAAAACCTGGATGTACCTTTCAGCATTGATGGTGCCATCACAGATGTGTAAGTTGCCCATGCCATGGGCACTAACACACCCCCATACATCACAGATGCTGGCTTTTGAACTTTGCGCTGGTAACAATCTGGATGGTCTTTTTCCCTCTTTTGCCTGACATCCATGATTTCCAAAAACAATTTGAAATGTGGGCTCATCAGACCACAGCACACTTTTCCACTTTGCGTCTGTCCATTTCAAATGAGCTCGGGCACAGAGAACGCGACGGCGTTTCTGGATTTTGTTGATGTATGGCTTTTGCTTTGCATGGTAGAGTTTTAACTTGCACTTGTCAATATAGCAGCAAAGTGTGTTAACTGACAATGGTTTTCTGAAGTGTTCCTGAGCTCACGTGGTAAGATCCTTTACACAATGATGTCTGTTTTTAATGCAGTGCCACCTGAGGGATTGAAGGTCACAGGCATTCAATGTTGGTTTTCGGCCTTGTCTCTTATGTGTAGAAAGTTCTCCAGATTCTCTGAATCTTCTGAATATATTATGGACTGTAGATGATGGAATCCCTAAATTTCTTGCAATTGAACATTGAGAAACATTGTTCTTAAACTGTTGGACTATTTTTTTTTTCACGCAGTTGTTCACAAAGTGGTGATTCTCGCCCCATCTGTGCTTCTGAACGGCTGAGACTTTTGGGGATGTTCCTTTTATACCCAATCATGACACTCACAATTAGTGTCCTCAGTTCCCAAATGCTTATTGAGTGTTGTTAGAAGGAAAGGTGATGTAACAAAGTGGTAAACATACCACTGTCCCAGCTTTTTGAAACATGTTGCAGGCATCCATGTCAAAATAAGAAAACATTTGCACAAAAACAATAACGTTTATCAGTTTGAACATTAAATATCTTGTCTTTGTGGTGTATTCAATTGAATATAGGTTGAAGAGGATTTGCAAATCATTGTATTCTGTTTTTATTTACATTTCACACAATGTCCCAACTTCATTGGAATTGGGGTTGTATTTTAGTGAGTGCCATTCTAGCTTATATTGTCTTATTTTAAGTACTTCTGAAAACATTTGTTGTATCACCTTTTTAGGTCAAAGTTACAGAATGGTTTCAGAATTACACATGCATTCCTTTATGCTATAACAAGTTGAGCAATGATTGATGCTTCTTCTTTTTTTAATATCTGTTGTAGCTCTGGGATATCCCTGTGTTTACTTGGTCAAACTGGGGTAACAGGTATATAAATATAACTGCCCTCAAACACTTCACCACCCATCCCTCCCACAGTGGCTTGGGACTATGGATGCAGGCTGTCACACAGGCACCCAGCAGTGGTCCACACACTGCAGCTTTATCCAGACTGTGCAGGTCCCAGCCCAACTTGGCCACTCTGCTGATCAGAGGCAAAAATATCCTTGCTCCACAGACACAGCTCTGTGCATTTACAGACCCACATTGTGTTGCACATTGCAACACATGCACATATTTAACCACAGTAAGCCAGCACAACCCAGTCCCTGTCTGCACACATGAATGACGTGCTGCTCAAGTCTGAGTCAGATAATCAGGGAGAACAAGAGACACTTCAACATGCTGTGACTGTTACTGGGCCATTATCTCAAAAGTCCATCAGCAGCAGCATTTCATTCTTTAATATCACATTTTTTTTAAAGAAACTATGCCTTGAAGGGTCAAAATTTTAATTTAAATGTTGTCTGGCAGGTGAACACTCTTCTGGATAGAGAGCTCAAATGTTGTATGTAGAATCCGTTGAAGGCATTCTCTGTGTTGGGGTCATAGCCTGGAGAGCTCCTATTAGCACTGGGACCACTGTGTTCTTTACCTTCCACACCTTTTCTAGTTGTTCCTTCATCCCCAGGCTAGGCTGAAGGACAGCAGAAAGGCTTTGATCATTACAGCACCATATCGAGTCCAGAGAACCATTTTCATAAAGGTACAGGTACCACAGCTGACAGGACCCAAGTTATACAATCAATCAATCAATCAACTTTTTTCTTATATAGCGCCAAATCACAACAAACAGTTGCCCCAAGGCGCTCAAAGGCGCTCAACACTGTACAAAGACACCCCTGAGACAGGTCAGCACCTTGTGGCAAGATGCAGGTTGGGACATTATACACTGACAGTCTGGGAGGCAATTTCCTGGAATACTGGACAGGAACATGTGTGCTGAATAAACACCAGAAGGATCACAATGCCAGTGGGGAACACCACCAAGGTGGCTGAGAACAGCACAGCTAAGGTGTTGTAGTAATAACAACCATGAGGCATAGTGGTGTTTGACGGCAAAAAGGCCAATGTGTGAGATAGATAGTGATAGCAACAACTGAAAGAAAGGGCATGACAAGACTCTTGATGTCAACCATCCTCTCTATCAAACAGCAGTACTTCCTGTTGAGGGGTCTGGTCTTCCATGATGTTTCCTCTTCTTTCTTGCCACCCTCCGTCTTCTTCTGTTGGACGTTACGCATTTAGTGACTTATCCCTGGGGCTCAGCTACTTGACCTATTCTTCAGCGTTCTTTCTTTAATGCATGTTCATGGCTTTGGCACATATTAGATCTCAGCTCACATTTTTTTTTAAATTGATTGTACAGTGTCATGCTGCTGAACTTGGGGTGTCTTGATATCTGTGGCATCCATCTTTTCATCTTCTTATTTCTTCATGAGGAACTTCAGCTATGGTGACCCTTCCTGAGAGCAACACAAGATTATTCAAAACATTGTTCAAGTACTCAGACCCACAATTATTTAACACTTATACCAGCAATTATTTTGTATGTGTTTTAGATGCTAATGGTTGAAGATGACCAGTCTGTGACGCATGCTGCTCTCACCACCTGTGCACATAAATATGTTGTTGCTTTGATGATTAACTGGGTATAGCAGATGGATGGATAGATGGATAATTGCTGAAAAGAAAGTATTACTATCTCTATTGCAGCTGTCATGATATGTATTATATCACCTGTCAAAATTGGCTTAAAGGAGACCTGCATTGAAAAAAATGCAGTCAGATTTTTTGAACAAAAAATGACTTACATTTACACATGAGATCCTTCTGAATGTAGTAAAGTGCAACTGCAACTGCAAGCCCAGATCTGTCATTCAACGGAGAAATCTTCATTTGAAAATGACAAATTTACAGCTAACGTTTAGCCCTCCGCAAATTGTCCCTCTCATCATGGACGCTGCCGAGACGTCACGGACAAGACCCTCTCCCAGCATGCATTGCGCCAATTGTAATTTGTGGATTTACGTCAGTTTGCATCTACACCTTTTTCTTGTCTTATACGGAAGGATCTACTTTTTTTAAAACTTCATATTGTCTCATCCTTGATTGAGCTTAAAATCATAGACCACGAATGCATCTTTGTACTGCTGTACTGTGCCTCTTGTCTTTACACAGTCTGTCCAATCAAACATTAAACTCAAACCTTTTCAATATTGCTTTGTCTTACAGTAAAAATAAAGATGAAAATGCAACATTAACCTTCCTACTCCATAGCCCATCTTGTTTATGTTTTAGGTGTGTTAATAACAACGTCTTCAAGCAACTTGTGGATATTTCTTAGTTCACTTGGTAAACTGTTAGAATCAGAAAGCATCCATAGATCATATTTACCCAATTGTTCCTGTTGAACGTCCCAGGTGTCTAGATGTCAAAGGTGACTAGAGGGGAGCAATTGGGGGTTAAGCACCTACCAAAATGTTACACATATAATGATGGCAGAAACTAGAGCTTTTTGAAACTTTAAATAAAATTAAACTGTTGCTTCAGAAAGTCCTATGCTGTTTGCTTCTGTAAATTGCTTATTGAAACTCGCAGAAGCATTCCAATATCATTTTGTCAACACAATATGACTTTCCCCACCCCCAAATGAATCCCTGGCTATGACTCTGCTCAGAACTAACACAGCACACAATGGTTGACATGCAGGGCACATCCGGAATAGGTCATCAATCTAGTGCCAGCAGACACAGCCACAGCCATTCATATGAGCAGCTTCCAGTTAACACCTAACATGCATCACTTGGACACTGGGAGGATATTGCCACATCCAGACAGAACCTACCCATCAGTGCTAACCACTTGTAGCTCTAGGACAGACTATTGTTGCAGATATTCCTCTGTGCTAGCCAAATGAATTAATCATTCAGTAAATGTGACTTTAAAGTAGTGAGGCAGTTTCAAGTAACTCGACAGTTGTATCTGCTGGTGTGAACATACTAAGGGCTGTGGTAGGTAATAAGGATGTGGTCACATTTTTAATCTAAAATGCTGTTCGTTGCCTGGTAAAAATCTGACCTTTGATGCAAATGATATTAACATTCACCTGGATGATTGACCTTTGTATACCCTTGCCAGGGCTGTTTGTGAATCATCTATGAATTTATGCCAAGTTTTATCCAAATTGAGTTGAAAATCAGTTCTCTTGACCTTTACTTCAGTGACTTTTGCCAAAATTAAACCTTTGAGGGCAATTCCTCGAGTGATCTTCATCCAGATACCAAGCTTGGTAGAACTCACTGAAAGGATCTGGGAGCATTTGGTCAATAAACATACAGATATGACCTTGACATTCATGATTGACCTTTGGCAAATTTGACCTCACCTGGGCAATTCCAGAACCCGCATGCATACGTGTAGATACATACATATACATATGCCAGGTTTGGTCCAAATTGGAGTGAAAAATCTAAATTGTTACTTTTGACCTTACTGACATTGACCTGTGTCAAAACAAACCCTTTAAGGGCAGCTCTGTGGTTGATCTTCATCAATGAACCAAGTTTAGTTGAAATCAGCCAAAAGACCTGGGAGGAGTAGGGGGACAAACAGACAGACAAGCATTGCTCAAATTACTGTATGACGTTATGAGACACAACATGGAGACACATTTTATCTGGCCATACTTTAACAATTTGTAGAGTCCTCTCTGAAAATATTAGAATAAGTAAAATGATTTTATAATTTGCAATATACTGAAGATGGTGGGGCTTCATAGTGTTTACATCTAAATGTGCTAAAAAGCATACTGTCAAATACAACAATTTTGTGACTCAGGCCAATGTGCGTCTTGTGGCCAAAGTGCATCTTGTCAGATTTATTATTATTATTATTATTATCATTATTATTAATAATAATAATAATAATAATACATTCAATAGCTATGAATGTTTGATCTTGGGTTTAACCCTGGTTTTCACCTGTGAAGACTGCAGTTGTTGTTAAAAAGGAGATACATCAACATGAAGACCAGAGAACTGTCTTCAGGTCAAAGCATGCCATTTTGAAGCTGTGAAGAGGGAAAATCAATTTAGTATTGCATCTGCAAAAGAAATAAACCACTGGTACACTGAGAAAAATACATCAAATTGTTTGATGAAGGAAATCCACAGCTGATGGTGATTACTTTGGTAAAGCTGTGAATAAAAATGCCAAAGCAACAGCTGTTGACATCACCAATAGTCCATGAGCCTGCAGCCAAGTTTGACCTAATTTGTGTTGCTTAAGGGGACTAAACAACACTTACCATCCACCCTGAGTTCACCATGGCAGACACAAAAATGTATGATAGCCTTCCCAGAGTGACAGTTATAGCGATGTAGGGGTCAATGAAGGATTACACAGGGGTCAATGTTTAAAAGTCCTCCAGTCATATTGAAAAGTATACCACGTTATTTGTTTGATCATAAAGATTCCAAAAAGGCATAGATTGGACTATCTATGACTGAATGCTGTGGAGGTAACAACAGCAAAAATTGTGACAAGTTAATCTCAGTTTATACAGGAGTTAAAAATTAAACTTGCCCAACTCTGGTAAAAAAGTGATGCAAATTATTAGTTGGGCTAATAGGATTTTTTTTTAAAATGGATTTGTTTTGACTGTGTTGAATGTTTGGTCTCACCGGTAATGAACAAGCAAGGTAGACGTCCATTGGATTCTGTGACGTATGACATATGTTACCCTGTAACATCATAACTAAGCATGAGAGATGGTACAATCTTTTTAGAACCCTGTTAACTCAGCCAATAATTTGTGTCACTTTTCCTAACAATGGAGCAACTTGACCTCTGTACAAACTTAAATTGACATGTGTCACATTTTTGCTATTTTTACCCCATAACTCTGTAACATTCAGTCGTAGATAGTCCAAACTATACCTTTTTGAAATCTTTGATTGATCAAATCATGTGACCCTGGACAAACCCTAACCCTAATACTTTTCAGTATGTCTGCCAGGCATTGACATTAAGCTTTTTGGTGTTCTTGTCCATAGGACAAGTAACCCTGGCAGTTTACTTGTCCTATAGGAAAAGCTGGTTGTCCAGACAACCCATGAGTGAGATTCAAGTTAAATATTTATCACATATATGTTGTGTGGGCCGCTGAAGAGGAGGTACTGCTGGCCCACCACCACCAGAGGGCGCCCCGCCTGGAGTGCGGGCTCCAGGCACCAGAGGGTGCTGCCGCCTTACAGGAGCAGCCCAGGTGACAGCCGTCACTTATCAACTGAAACAGCTGACATCCATCAGCTGAGGGGTATATCAGCTGGACGGCATCTCCATCTCATTGCCGAGATATCGTTCTACTAGGAAGGTAACGTACTCAGCCAATTGTGTTGTCTTCTTGACAGTAATCCCTTGTTGCTTGTGTACAGATAGTGAATATTACAGCTGGAGACTGTGTTGGACTTGTTTTGGATAAGTACTCACATTCCTGCACTTATCAGTATTTTCCTGACGAGAGGTGGAGGTGGTGTTTCCACCCTACATGTTACTGGGTGCAGCCGCACCCACATCTGACTGTTTCTGTTCCTCGCCAGCAGTACCGGATCCGACGAGCGGAGGCAGTGGCCACCTGGGAGTTCGGGACTTGGCGGCTCCAGTATTCCCGGGGTTCGGTGGCAGAGGAAATCGGGTGGTTCCGGTTCGACTCAGACGGACGTCTCCTATCGTCGAGCCTGCCCACACGACACCATTGGAATTGGTTTATTTCACAATTGTGATCTGTTGTGTTTGTTGTGCATGTTCACAACAGTAAAACCTTGTTATTTGACTTTCTTCATTGTCCGTTCATTTGCGCCCCCTGTTGTGGGTCTGTGTTCCTCACTTTCCCCAACAATATACTTTGCTCTGACTTGTCACTTAATAAAAACCTGCCATATTTCTTTTGTTTGTAAGTACTTTAATATTCCAACATAAGAATTGCAACTGAAACAGAAAAATCATTACATTTCAACATCTTCTGGGACTGAGATTCAGATTAAATATTTATCACATCTACTTTGCTGTGACATATCACTTCATGAAAAAGTTAATACTGTCACTCTCCTGTGTGGGTGGTAAAATTTTGCAGTTTTATTTCAGAAGATGTGGCAACAGAAACAGTTCATCTGTGGTAATACAGGGAGGTACTTATTGCCTTAATCCAAATTTAAAAAATAAAAAAGTCACTAAAAGACACAAAACATAAATAATGCATGGCCTGTGGTTTTACAGTTTTTCAAAATGTGGTGGTGATGGACACGTAATGATCCTGATATTTACTTTGTCTTCTATTTCTGTAACTGTAGACTGTATGAAACCAACATATTTCATGTTTTGTGAGGTCATCTTTATTTTTATTTATTTACTTATTTATTTGTTAATATATATCCATTCCTACCTTTGAGGCCTGAAGCATTTTCCAAGAAAAAAGGTTAGGACAGGGCAGTTTATTGTTAATGGAAGAATTAGTTCATAATATTTACAGTCAGTTTTCTTTGGGAAATGTCAGAGGATGAATACACACAATACATATAATACAAATAATAAAAATACATATAATACTAATAATATTGAAAATTAAAAATCAGCAGGTTGTATTTTTATTTAGACTAGAGTTTCCTCTTTTTTCTCCTCCTCTGTCACATTTTGTGCTTGAACATTAAACAACTACATTAAGCCATCTAAAATATCTTTGTAAAATAACAGCCTGTTAAAGTTCAGAGTTCTCAGCTGCTTTATGTGATTTCTGCTTCTGAACATCACTGCAGTTTCTCCACATCAGGTTTTTTTTAATAACACGTGTGTGTGATTTTTATTCTGTTCATTCATACGAGGTCTGTTGGAAAAGTATTGGACCTTTTTTATTTTTTGCAAAAACCATATGGATTTGAATCACGTGTGATTGCATCAGCCAAGCTTGATCCTTCGTGCGCATGCGTGAGTTTTTTCACGCCTGTCGGTTGCGTCATTTGCCTGTGAGCAGGCTTTGAGTGAGCACTGGTCCTCCCCCCTCGTCAGATTTTCATTATGAGGAAAATGTTTGAATGGCTGGAGCAGCGCTGCATCAAATTTTTCCAGAAACTGTGAGAGACAGCCAGGTGGACACCATTGGTTAAATTCAGATGGCTTTCAGGAATGATTTTATGGGCATCACACAGATTAAGGAGTGTTACAGCCGGTTTAAAGGCGGCGCACAATGGCGGAGGGCGCGCCGCGCTCCGAGCGGCGATCGACAGGCTGAAATGACCAGATCATTTCCAAACTGAACGCTGTGTTGATCCGGGCCGTCGCCCGACTACCAGAGAAATGGCAGAAAAGGTGGACATCAGCACTTTTCCGGCACATTCCACTGTTAAAGAAGATTTTGTCATGAAAACAGGAGCAGAGGAATTCGCCACAGAGCCGCTAATGGCGCGGAACGAAAGCACCTCCGTGTTGGTCTCACAGGACATGTGACATGCCCAGATCTTCGACAATTTCTCGGATACTCACTCGACTGAAAAGCCACCCAAAGCCGTCTGAATCTTCCGAATGGTGGAAGAGCTGGGCATGTCCCGTGAGACTTCCAACACGGAGGTGCTTTTTGTTCTGCGAAATTACGCGGCTGCGTCCTGACGAGCGAATTCCGCCACACGTCTTTCATTACAAAATCTCCTGTAACAGTGTAATGTGCCGAAAAAGTGCTATGTCCACCTCTCTTGTCATTTCTCTGGTTGTCAGACGACGTCCCGGATCAACACAGCCTTCACTTTGGAAATGATCTGGTCGTTTCAGCCTGTCGATGGCCGCTCGAAGCACGGCGCGCCCTCAGCCGCTGTGGGCCGCCTTTAATCCGGTTATTTTTATTATTATTATTTAGTTTATTTGACAGGGACAATGTACATTAATGAACATTTATGTAAATGCACCAGAATTAGCCTTAGTGGCTATTTTTCTTCTGCAGTCCCTGGACAGGTGACAGCAATCACCCTAAAAATAAGTGTTAGTTAAAATACATACATAAAACACTTCACATTATTATACAATTTAGTAAACATAATATATATATAAAAAAAATAAATAAAAAAAGAAAAAGAAAAAGAGAGTTGTAATGCTCCTTAATCTGTGTGATGCCCATAAGATCTTCACCGAACGCCATCTGAATTTTCCGAATGGTTTCCACCCGGCTGTCTGAAAAAATTTTGATGCAGCAAAGCGGCAGTCGCTAAGCCATTTTCCTGACAATAAAAATCCGCTGAGGGGGCTGGACCACTCCTCCCACAAAGCCTGCTCACAGGCGAATGACGCAACCGACAGGCGTGAAAAAACTCACGCATGCGCACGAAGGTTCAAGCTTGGCTGATGCAATCACACGTGATTCAAATCCATATGGTTTTTGCAAAAAATAAAAAGGTCGGATACTTTTCTAACAGACCTCATATATTCTCATTTTAAGGAATTTTGACCAATTTATTATGTCATAATTTCAGTATAACTGTTACCAACACGTGCACTCCGTGTGAACAGGACGTACAGTCAGAACAGTCCAGAGAGAAATAAAGTCAGCGCCACAGTTTAGTTTATGTTGCATTTCACTCTGCGCTCAACGTGCCCCCCCTCCTCTCCCTCCTCGCAGCAGCCGACTCTCACTCACACACACATACACACACACATACAGACGGCTGCAGCGATCGGACCCAGTCTTAATTTTAGACGGTTTCAAGCAAAACCGCAGCTATTTTTTCGGTGTCTTTTTCGAACATTAACCGCTCAAATGACGGCAGGACGGCTCGCTGCCTAAAACCTTGGTTCCCGCTCGCGTCTGCTCCCGTGAATTTTTAATCCCGTATCGTCCCAATCATGTGATAAATAGCAAAGTTGACTCCCATCCCGTGGGATTCCCGAAAAAATGTCAGCCTCTACGACGAACACACACTCCATACAGTGATCTCGCGCACACATTGTTATCATGTTTTCCGATTGTCCGCTGCGTGGAGAGTGGCGGGAAAAACCGAAGACACTTTCTCGCAAGGTGCGAGACAAGACGTGATGTAAATAAGAAAACAAAAAGGCGGCGGTCAGGTATTTTGGTTCCGAGCGATAAAAATAAAGAATTTGAAAGTTTTAAACCAAAAAAATGCCACTTGTCCGGTCGGACAACGATTAGAGCATATTGCTTGTCCGATCACAAAGAATCCAAGTCATTAAAAAGATACAAACCTCTCTCAGTGGCCACGGAGCTCTGCGGCTGCGGTTACTGAGACCGTGCGGCGCTGCAGATTTTTCCACAAGAAGTCTGTCCTTGCGGGCTGCCGGAGTGCTCTGCATCAAAACAGCGAGTGTAGTCTCTGGATTTGTTGCCAAGTTGGGCGCACCTCCATTCAGTAGACAGGGAGGTGGTGCCGGAGTTGGCTGCAGCTCTGCACAGCAGGCACGGGGGCGGTGTGAGTGGCCTGCTGCAGCGTTTACTGAGCCCACAGACTCAGTAAGCGCATCGGAGGCAGTGAGAGCAAAGCGTAAGGGTCGGGGAAGAACGTCGCCCGCTGTTGATGTCGCCGCTGATCTGAGCATTGAGCATGCAGAGCTGTATCTTGCATTCACTGCAGCTTACTTTTGGATGTTGAAACCAGGATGTGTATAACAGTAACACTACTAACAGATCAATTTCAGTTGAGAAATAGCTAGTATTGCATTCACTCAACACCCGGGATCGGACTGAAGGTGCTAGCGCTCCGTCTTCTGCCTCACGTTACTGCAATGTCCCGGATGTACAGTTTTCACGGAGGGTCAAATTTTAGCTGCAAATTTGTAATTTTTAAACAAAGATTTCTCCGCTGAATTACAAATTTGGACTCGCAGATTTACTTTACTGCATTCCTAAGGGTATATAAATACATATCAGCTATTTCTTTCTGAGATCTGACCACATTTATTTCAATGCAGATCTACTTTAATCAGTAAAATCACCTGAAGGAGTTGGTGGTTAAAAGAAAACCTACACCCTTGTGGCCCTTTCTGGAACCAGTTTGACACCTGTGCTAAGTGGTATTGAAAATCTGTTTGGCCCATGGATTACAATGACCTTGACAACCATTGAAGATTTTAAGAGCACAAATATGGAGGCTGCACCATAAAATTTGCTCAATCGATGAGAGCTGGTGGAGGTAGTGTCATGTCCTTGGACTAGCACACCAACAATGCTTTTTCTTCTTTAATAAGACAACTGTATTGTGTCAGTTGCACTGAAAGAAAAATAAGGAAGCACATAAATGTGATGGCTCATAGTTGCTGATTATTCAGTGACATTTAGTTTTTTAAAGTCATCATTCAGAGACTTGTTTGTCTTCATTGCAATCACATATATAGAGACTCACGCATTGCGATAAAATTTGTTTGGAACAATTTTCCTAAATGTCAAACCAGGTCATGTCAGAAGGAAATTGTTCTGAAATATTTTGCTCAGTCCATTATGCTTGCTTGATTGCAAAAATAGAAGCAAATCTGAAGTGAAGAATTGTTTCTGAGAGGGACTGTAACACTTTTGTCAACACACTGAAAAGCCTACCTGAATGAGGACCCTCTCTTTCCTTTTTCCGCTTGTTTTTCCCCATCAGACTAGAGTTTTGATTAGGAAGTAGAAGCTCTTGAACTTATTGTTTCTTCAGCTATAGTCTACTGTTCCTACCAGGGCCCCATTCTCCAATGTTTTGCATAAAATCCAGAGGCATCAGTGGGATCAGTATCAGGACCTTCCAGTTCTTCCTGTGCGGATACAATGCAGCAGGAAGTCCACTAAGAGCCCCTTAACTCTGCCGCTCGTCTCACACTATCACACAGCGATGAAAGATCTTACAGTGTCAGTGGGTTTACTGTGTCTCACACACATTTGCAGCCCATTCATTATTTGTGTGCAGCATCCATGAGACTGATCAGCCTTTGGCTTAATGAATCGCCCTCATCCTAATCTGCCACATTCATCTATGTGTGTTTGGAGGCATGTGGCTTTCACCTCCCTGCTCAGATTCATTGCAGAAGATTGTGAAAAGGGGACCATGCCAACAGACAGTCAGTAAAATACATTTGCAGACAGATTTGCGTCTGCAGGACTTCTCTGCACATATGCAGACATTCACAGGTGAATTTGAGGACAACCAAATGTCTATTGTTTTATGGATGGATTTGGGTGCCCACTGGCTGGCAGTGTTGAATTTAATTATGCAAATAACCATAGAACAATTCCGGATCTCATGTAGCTTCAGAAACCTTCTGTTACATCTTTTCCCACTTTGTATGCCATCTATTTAACACAAGCTTCTTCAGAAAGTATCATGTTTTACACTTTGCATAGCCCACTTATAAATTATACAGTAAAACTCACCTAAATCGTCATCGTATAAACCGGATATTCAACGGATTTTGTAAAACGGATTTTCACACACATCGGACAAAACATCCTGCCCAATCGCAATGCATTTTCATTAAAAACCCCTCGCATATACTGGACAGAGGAGTCTGGATGTGCCCAATAACAGAGGTACGAAATGAAGTTCAGTGCTAACACTTGCCGATTCAAGGAAAGTGGGTACTGCATTTCCTTGATTTAAAGACTGGGTATATTGTTTTCAAATCATGCTCAGACCCGGCACCTAAATAAGGCAGGTGATTATTAACAAAATGCTGCTTGCTGCCTGCACTGTAGTATGGCATTACAATTCACACATACCCCTGGGTGTAGCAAACCAAAGAGAACTGGTTTAGGTCAGAGCTCTCTGTATGGCTGCGAACACATGCACCTGCTGCATGATGGACCGCAACGGCTGTGATGTATAACTTTTCTGGTTTCACGCCTTCCTCTCCTGTCATATTTTAAAAGTTTTTGCAGTGCGCCCGCACATGTCAGTCATGAATCAAATACATTTGGCAGAAAAGTCTGCAAATATGACCAACTGTACAACACAGACCTGCAATTCATGGAGGGAAATAGCATGTACTGTTGGTTTGGAGGTTGATGATTGTATAGAGAAGTGGAGCTCATTGAGGGAAAAATTGATCCAGAAAAGGAAGCTGTTCCTGCAGTAAACTGTATCAAGACGTGATGGAGAACTTTAAAAGGGTCATGCGCACTTCAACGTGATTGCATGGAAACAGAGTTATGGAGTTGGAGAAGCACAAATCAGGCTTTAGGATGCCCAGCACTTATTAAAAGCAGATGTTTATTGTTTTCAGACAAAGTTTTGACCTGGCCGTTACATGAGGCAGGTCTCTATTCAAGGTCAGACGTTTCATCAAGGTAATACATAAGCCTAATTGGTGCTGAGGATTTTCCGTAGATCGTTCGGCACCTCCTGACCATAACTAATCCATTTCATACATATAACAGTTTTTGTCCATTTTATACATATAGTGGATTTAAATTATAACGGACAAAATTCACTGGTCCACCTGAATCCATTATAGGTGAGTTTTATTGTATAAACTACTATTCTGCCATCAGGCAGGCACATGGTGAAGTTATTTGGTGAATAGTCCAGTTAAAATGGGCAAAGGTTTAGAAATAACTTGAAAATTTGTATGAACTCATCTCAGTAACCTTGATAACATGAAAAAAGTTCCTGTGAGAGCTCCTACACCATTTACTGCTGAATGTTGCACAAAAGAGTGAATGTTGCACACTGATGCACTATCATGTACATATCATGTAGGCAAGGTTGGGTAGGATTACTTTGAAAGAATACATGTGGATTACATGTATGTATGTACATACATTTGGATTACTTGTAATCTGATTACTTTTGGATTACATTTCAAAGTAATCCTACCCAACCTTGCATGTAGGCCATTACACAAGCATATTTTATATTTCCCTTTTTACAGTGTATATTTCTTTTTATTACATTATTACATTTTTATTACATTGCTTATTATATTCTATTGTTCTTACCAGCATGCTTATTTTATGTTATTTAATGTTATGTTATGTTATTATTTAATTTAAAATCCAGTGTGGGCAGCAAAGTAAGAATTTCATAGCACAGGGAAACATGTTTCTTTACTGTGCATATGACAATAAAAGCTTTGAATCTTGAATCTTGAGAGCTTTCATTGGTATTATGAGCTCATAATAACCCCGTTTATAATGCCATAATAGAATAACATGTTGAATTACCTCACAGTAGCTAATTACAGGGATTTTCACTTGAATGATGACAAACACAAAAATACTCTTTAAAGCATGATGTTATATAATCCAGGGTAGGAGCGCTACACACCTATTGAAGCTTGGGGGTTTGGATACTTAATAAATATAGATATTATATAAATATATAAATTAAATTCTTTAATTCTGATGTGTGCCATTATTACGGTAAACAAGTAATAATTGTGGACTAATTGCTATCTGAGGTAACTGGAGTGTAAACATAATTTCTCCACTGTGAGATCAATAAAGTATATCTCATCTCTTACAGAACGCAATGTTAAAGTACCCTCGGCCGTATGAGCATGTATTCAGTGTATTCAGCTTATTGATTTGACAATTCATGAAAGTAGAAACTCCATTATACTTCATGATGTTAAGCCCTGACTGTATGCTGAGAATTTGTATTGTTCAAAATAACTAAAAATTTTATATGCTTAAAATTCAGACAGCAACAATGTCAGTGAAAAAGAGTGATCATTAAAATGGCGCTATGCAAGAATGCAAGAAAGTGATGAATTCACATGCAAACTCGGGGACTCCATATGTTCAAAACAAACCCCCATCCATTTTCTGAATGCACTAAGCATCATGGGGATGTTGGAGTGTAACCCAATGGTACATAATAAACCTCCTAACCCAAACTAAGTTTTAAACAATTAAGAGTGTGGCTTTAATTCTGGAAGTGTTTCTAGGAAATCCACACTGAACTCTTTGTCTGGGCTCCCTCCCTCTCTTTTCCAATCTGATTTACTGGAAGTTGACATCAGCAAATGACAAAGGATCCCTTCTTGCTGCAACATGAGTCTGACATGGGCTGTTGCCACCCGTGCATGATATCCCAGGAGGAGAGAAACTGAAAAGGACAAGCATAGATAGAGGGCTTGGAAGAGACTGGGTGGAAGGAAAAAGCAAAGACAACCTTATTCTGAGACTTATATAAATTTAAAATAGAAATGATGGCAAAGACTTCAATTTATTTTGCTATTAACAATCACACTGTTATTTCCACAGCACTCAAGTTTGATCCTGTGTGAAACACACCATTAAGAATGGCAAATTTGGAGATCATTTTCTTGTTCCCTAGACAGTTTTTATATCAGAAATGTAAGTGATTATTACGATATTTACTTTACTAAATAGGACAGCAATTATCACTGGACACTTCAATATTCAATATGATGATAACCTATCAAACTGCAAACATATGAAGTCATTGTAGTCTGTTTCATTTGCTTTTTTCGTGGTAATGTGAATGTGTATTGCTCTATTTTTGCTTGTATATGACAGAGGAAGAAAAGGAAAGACAAGGAGAGGTTCCTTATGAGTGACTGATCATGTGGGAAAATCTATATGCCAACTGTGGCTTTTCTTGGCAGTTTTATTTTAAAGAAAACACACTAAATTGGTGTCTCTGTTAGCTCAGACTGTTAACCTACTGTGTAAATATTTCATCAGCCGCACCAATTAGGGCACAGTTTTTAAAGTGTGAATGCATGATACATTTGAGGTCACGTGATCATTGTCTTCACAGACCAATGAGGATGGAAGACAAGCCACCAGTCTATCGCGGGGCCGGCCCATATAGACCAACACTCTCACTCACACCTACGGTCGATTTAAAGTCCCCAATTCACTTCACCTAACCTGCATGTCTTTGGAAGTGGGAGGAAGCAAGAGCACCCGGAGGGAGCCCATGCAAACACAGGGAGAACATGGAAACTCCACACAGGAAGGACCAGGCTGGAGCCACACTATAACCTTCTCGCTGTCAGGCAACCGTGCTAACCACTAAGCCATTGTGCTGCCAGTTTGTGACTTGATAACTGATTCATTTCTTGAACAAAATAATCAGTTTTGGCTTTTGCTGGAATAAGAGTGCTAGGGCATTTTGTTGTCTGTCAAAGTGTAGAATTGCCCTACATTGACATCAGACTTATAGTCACTTTATTTCGTTTGTCTTCTTGGGCCACCTTTGCTTCAGTAGTGGACATAATTCCTGCCTTTTCCATGGGGCTCATGCTCATACATCTTCAGATATTATGAACTATGTTTTCATAATCGGTTGGACTCTATTTCTGTCTGTGGACTAAAGACGAATATCTGATACAGACGGGGAAGCCAGTCATGATCTTCTCCCTTGGTGAATATGTGACTTTAGTGAGTGGTTGTTCCCTGTAACTGATGGCCCCACCAGGTCTCCTGGAGCTGTGTGCTTAGCCTAATGCTGTGAGCGAGCAGGCAGACCTGCTGAGCTGGTGTTAGGCTAATTACTGCTTTTCTGCCTTGAACACAGTGCAAAGCCTGCTGCTGCAGACATGACTAAACTCCAGCTTTACAGTGACTTACTTTGGTGGTTTGAAAAGATACGGAAATGGTGCACTACTTTCTCCATAGGCTGCCTTCCATGCCGCCGCAGACATTACGCATAAAATAGATGGTTACCATGCAAGAGCTGACCTACATGTCTGAAACAAGGGTAGGTGTTCAGAACAGCTCAGTTTTAGTTCAGTGGAAAAAAAAAAAAAGCCCAGAGAAAACCGCCTTCTTTCACTTTCACTGCTGCTGCATCTCTGAGCACGCACATGAGAAAACTGCTCCCAGGCCTTCATAGCTTCTGCACACTTTGAGCCTGTGATGTGCATGCAGCAGCAGACACTTCATACCTTCAGCTGTGTGCAGCTGATGTTTCACTTGTGGCTTCACTTGATTCAAAGCAGGCTGCCGTGTAGGTGGTGTTACCCCCTTTGGGGATTTTTCAGTAGACAAGTTGACATTTGAGCAGCTCTGAGAGCGTCAGCACTTTGGTCAGCATGCCAGCGCTCATCTGGCACACTCCCTCCTGGCTAATGTCTGCAGCCTAAATGATGGAAGAAAAGAGGTGCAAAGGTAGAATGGAGCAGTAGGCAGGTAATGAGAGAAGGATAGAGAAATGAGAACTAAAGTAAGCAATACAAGGAATGGCAGGAAAGAGAAATGCAAATGATGAATGGAAAAGAGAAGAGGACGGAAAAGTTTGAAAAGCAGAGGGAAAGTGAGGAGAGAAGGAAGTGTAAAAATATTAATGGCAGCAGTCAGATGGAAGGGAAATAAATAAATAGAGGGAATGGCAGAAGAAGAGTGGGAGAATGAGGAATCAGGAGACATGGGGGGGAAAACTGAGAAGAAGGAAGCAAAATGGAGCAGAATGAAAGGAGAGATAAGGAATGAAAGCCGGGAAGGAAAAAGAAACCAGAGAGGCAAGGGGGGAAAAAACGATACAAGTGATTCAAGAATGAATGAAAGAAAGCAGAGAAGATGGAAGGAAAGTGCAGAGAAATGAGAAAATGAGGGGAAGGAAATGGAATAGAGAAGGAAAAATGTCAGAGGATAAAATAAGAAAGAAGGGAAAGAAAACAGGAGAGAAGCACAGCAATGAGACGGATAGTATGAAAAGGAAAGACGGAAGGAAGTAAAGCACAACAGAAGGCAGGAAATGAGAGAGAATTGAAGATATGAGAAAGAAAACGGAACAGTGAAGGGATGGGGTAAGAAGGCAGGAGAAGGAAAAGAAAAAGAGCATAACCGTGGCAATTAGCAGTTAATGAAGAGGAAAGATGGAAGGAAATGAAAAAGAATTGAGAATAGGCCTGAGAAAGAGAGTGGAATAGAGAACAGAAAAAGGGCAGAGGTGAGAAAATGAGAAGGAATGAATGAAGAGGAAAGATGGAAGGAATTAAAGCAACTGAGAAAGGAGGAGACCAGAAAATGAGAAAAGGAAGCAAGGTAACTGAAAATAGAGGGGAGAAGAAAAGAAGAGGAGGGAGCAAAATGAAGGAATGAGAAGAAAAGAATGCAGTAAAGATCAGCAATGACAACGAAGAAATAAATAAGAATAAAAGGAAATATGACAGCAGATGAGAAAGAAAGGACAGTTGAAGAGAAACAAGATTTAAAAACTAAAGGAAGAGGAGGATGAAACAAGAGAAAGTGTTAACAAGGAGAAGGAACACCGGCAGAAGGTAGACTGAGGAGAGGAGTCGCGAGTGCTGGCACACTACGGCCTTTCAGGAGTCCTGAGTGGGAGGGAGGTGAAAGCAGCACAGTGCGGCCTTTACTGCTCCGTGCCCACGCCGTCACACATAACCCCTCTTTTTATGACCTAAATCCTCTCTAAACACTCTCCTCCTCCTCCTCCTCAGTGACTCCCTCACTCACGTGCACAACACCCAGACACCCGTACCCCGACCGTGTGTGGCGTTCCCGACCTGTCCATTCACCGAGTTTGATGTCAGCAGTCACACGCTGACGGGAATATTCCTTTCATTGAGGGGTTGTTTTGGGATTATTACTTGTTGATAAACATAAACTCTCTGGGAGTGGAGGAGGAGAGAGCGGCTGGGTTTGCGACGTTCACTTGGCACACGGTGCTGCGGCTTTGCATTCCATGGCTTTTTCTCTCCCTCACAACCACGACGTTTCCTGTGAGGCAGGAAATCGGCTGTGTTTCCTCTCGCAGTCCTCTTTAATGTGGTCACTTCCTCATGTTTTGCCAGTGCTGCTTTGTTGTGTTGACTCAGAGAATGGAGGTGGTGCTCCTCAGGCTCAGCAGAGAAAACACTTCATGTTATCGCTGGCGTGAAGAAGTAGCCTTCAGAGATACTGTCAGTGTGCGTTGCCCTTTTCCAAACCATTTGTTATGGTTACACTGTAAGAAGTCTTCTGCAAACTACTTTGTCCCGAAACCACCCTTTTGTTTCTTTTTTGCAAAATCAGTGCCATCATTTTGTTACTTCTTTGCGGTGAGAAGCCAACTTTGACGCCTCCACTGATCTGTTTTTGTGACGGCGCGGTGCTGTTGTGATATGTTTGTACAGCAGGAGATAGGGCTGTCCTCCAGCCGTGGTACTCAGAGTTCACTTGTGTAAAATTACGGGTTTTGTAACCTTGCTGAGGACTGTTGATTGTGATGGCTGGGTGGGAATCCTGCCTTTACGGTTTCCTAAGAGATAGTAACAACTTTGCAGTGATTATATTTGAACTTTGCACAGCAGGATTAGCTGGAACGTTAAAATTTCTTTGTACTGCAGCCAGAGATTAATTAGTGTCCCATATGGCTGCAGATTTAAAAAAAAGTACATGTATTCTGTGCATTTTACACTCTGGTCCACAAGTAGTTAAACTATTTCGTAATTGTGCCTCTGTGCACCATTACAAAGGAGCTGAAATAAAAAGGTCAAGATATAATTGTAGTCAAGATTTTCAGCTTTCATTCAAGTGGATTCACAAAAATAAGAACTGTACAATGTACAGACTCTGTTCTGACTTAAAATTGAAATTTAAAACAGTGTGAACCTAGATCAAATCAACTGGCGCTTTTCAGACCATTTGTTGCCAATTGGTTGGTGAGATATTCAGGCCCCATTTTGAACATTTTGGACCATTACTTCAGGTTAGTATCACTATTTTGTAGCACCAGTGAAAACCTTTGACATCATTCACAGCCACACATGTACTTAATTCCGCTGTCGCAGACCGAATGGTTGCCCCTAAAAATCGGTCCCTCCTGCCTTCACTGCGCATCCATCATTTTGTAACATTTTTGCTTAAGACTGACTCTAGAATGGTTTAAGAGGTTTTACTTTGTCATCTCATTGTTAATAATCACATTTAGGGCTGTAACGATTAGTCGAGTAAGTCGAATAATTCAATTACAAAAAATGTTTGAGGCAAATTCTGTGCCTCGAATCTCCGTTTAACGTTGTAGTACATATGCCAGGCCTGTGTGTGGCGCTGAGACATCCCCAGAAAAGAACAAAAAAAAAACAGAATAAGACTAGAGTATGCGCATAAGCTGTGTAAGAGCTAATCAATTTAGCACCAAAAGCTACAACTTTCCAATGCGACACGCAGAGTAAAATAAAGCCTTTTAAGAGAAAGAGGGATTTAAAGCGAAGCAGTGTGTTTGTCTATTTTTAAAAAACACATGGTTTGGTCCACTGGCTGCTCTCCGCTCTACGTACACTTTAAGTCAGTCAAGTTTATTCAGAAACCACCTTTGTTCGGATTTGATCAGTGTTTTCATCGACAGGGGGCAGAGCAGATTTATCAATGTGGCTTTTGTGAAAAAGCTGCACTCCAGAGCCCAGGTTTTCACAGGTTGTGCTCACGTTCGTGTGCAGCCTGACTGACTGAGGATTACACCAACCCCCTGCGCTCACGTCTTTACAAAACTTGTAAAGACGTGAAAAAATAAATAATTACACAGGAAAACGGAAAGGGATAGCCTAAATTTGACAGTCTGCATGATGGCGTAGCGATATTGTGCCATTGCTTAGAGAGCACTGGACTATTGTTGTTTAAAAACGCAAAAGTACTTTTTATCCGATTACGCAATTAAATAATTGCTAGAATACTCGATTTCAAAAATATTCTATAGCTGCAGCCCTAATCACATTATTGTCTTTGTTCGGTTTGGGTGTAGAGAGTCAGACTCAGACGTGCTGCTGTGGTGCTCTGATCAGTCCCCCGCCGTTTATTATTAAATAATGCTGAAATTATGTAGAAATGATTGTTGTACCAAAGCTTCAGATATCTGTCGCTTAGATAGATGATGACTAGAGTGCAGTTTGAAGCAAAAACGAGGTGATAATCGGTGAATTGCTGCTGATGCTCTGAAATGACACATGCAGTGAAGGCAGGGAGGACTGATTTTTAGGGGAGACCATTCGGTCGGTGACACCGGATTTACTTCCCGTATCTGCTGTATATTTAGTCTTGTATTTGCCCACATAGCGGACATCATGTTTCTCGCCGTGGCTGCTACCTTGTTAGCTGGGTGGTGTGATGCAGCAAGCATGACACTGTTCATGAGGCAGACAACTATATGAGTTCACACCTGATTCTATTTTTTTCCAGCATGCACTAACCATCCAGCTTGTGGCAGACACGTCTCACACTGCTCAGTGTGGTGCTGTCATTGGAGCAACATCGCTGTTTTGGCATTGTGAGATAGATACTACTTTTGCCACACTGCTCAGCGTACAGTAGTGTTCAGAATAATAGTAGTGCTATGTGACTAAAAAGATTAATCCAGGTTTTGAGTATATTTCTTACTGTTACATAGGAAACAAGGTACCAGTAGATTCAGTAGATTCTCACAAATCCAACAAGACCAAGCATTCATGATATGCACACTCTTAAGGCTATGAAATTGGGCTATTAGTAAAAACAAAACGTAGGAAAGGCGGTGTTCACAATAATAGCAGTGTGGCATTCAGTCAGTGAGTTCGTCAATTTTGTAGAACAAACAGGTGTGAATCAGGTGTCCCCAATTCAAGGATGAAGCCAGCACCTGTTGAACATGCTTTTCTCTTTGAAAGCCTGAGGAAAATGGGACGTTCAAGACATTGTTCAGAAGAACAGCGTAGTTTGATTAAAAAGTTGATTGGAGAGGGGAAAATTTATATGCAGGTGCAAAAAATTATAGGCTGTTCATCTACAATGATCTCCAGTGCTTTAAAATGGACAAAAAAAAAAACAGAGACGCGTGGAAGAAAACGGAAAACAACCATCAAAATGGATAGAAGAATAACCAGAATGGCAAAGGCTCACTCATTGATCAGCTCCAGGATGATCAAAGACAGTCTGGAGTTACCTGTAAGTGCTGTGACATTTGGAAGACACCTGTGTGAAGCTAATTTATTTGCAAGAATCCCCCGCAAAGTCCCTCTGTTAAATAAAAGACGTGCAGAAGAGGTTACAATTTGCCAAAGAACACATCAACTGGCCTAAAGAGAAATGGAGGAATATTTTGTGGACTGATGAGAGTAAAATTGTTCTTTTTGGGTCCAAGGGCCGCAGACAGTTTGTGAGACGACACCCAAACTCTGAATTCAAGCCACAGTTCACAGTGAAGCATGGTGGTGCAAGCATCATGATATGGGCATGTTTCTCCTACTATGGTGTTGGGCCTATATATCACATACCAGGTATCATGGATCAGTTTGGATATGTCAAAATACTTGAAGAGGTCATGTTGCCTTATGCTGAAGAGGACATGCCCTTGAAATGGGTGTTTCAACAAGACAATGACCCCAAGCACACTAGTAAATGAGCAAAATCTTGGTTCCAAATCAACAAAATTAATGCCTCGCAGATGTGAAGAAATCATGAAAAACAGTGGTTATACAACTAAATACTAGTTTAGTGATTCACAGGATTGCTAAAAAAAGCAGTTTGAACATAATAGTTTTGAGTTTGTAGCGTCAACAGCAGATTACTGTGAACACCGCCTTTTCTACTTTTTTTTACTAATATCCCAATTTCATAGCCTTAAGAGTGTGCATATCATGAATGCTTGGTCTTGTTGGATTTGTGAGAATCTATTGAATCTACTGGTACCTTGTTTCCCATGTAACATTAAGAAATATACTCAAAACCTGGATTAATCTTTTTAATCACGTAGCACTACTATTATTCTGAACACTACTGTATATGATTGAGTGTTGAAATCATTAGGATTTTCCTGGTGAAAATTAAATCAAAGCAAATGCTTATCTGTGGGCAACATGCAGAATGTGTCTCTTCCCAGATAGACCTCTTTCAGTGCAGCTTCTTGTTCTGACTTTAACACAAAGTTAACACCCTAGTCTTTCATTGCCAACTGTAAATGGTAATCAAACCATACCGATCCTATATTTCTGAACTCTTCCACATCAAACTCCGTCGTTCCCAGTATGTTCTTTTGTTTGGCAAGTTAGTGATTGTTTTTGGTCTACACAAATTGTCTGGGATGGATTCACTCATTCACTCGTCTAATGTTTTTATTGTTCAAGCCCTGTGCTGTTACCATAGGGGGAAGTTCCAATTAATTATGATTTGTGAAGTCAAGATTTTGACTTTCTCATATATATATTTCTCATATATACTATATTCGCCCATTGGAGTGCCCTGGGCTCTTTTTTGGAGAGAGTTGGTTAAATGCCCACCCAAAATTAAAATGAATTATAAGGAACACATTTATAGAATGAGAAAAAGACAAAAAACCCAATATAAGCGGGTGAGTTATTTCTGATTTACTTCTGCCAATGAAGTTCAGGCAGAGGTAATGAACATAATATTGGCCATGCTCGGCCCACCCCCTCTCCAAGTAGAATTTCATTTGGCTAGCCTTGGGCACTCCAACGGGCAATTACGGTATAATTTTAAAAGTTGACATGTTGACTATTTAGCTCCTAATTTATTCAAAAAGAAAATATTTTGACTTTCAGTCTCATGAATTTATTTTAAGATTTTGAGATTTTGCCATTTAGGGCCTGTGCATGTGTGGCCAGTCCAAACTTTTGTGCGTTGGGTTGGAGACAGTTTTACAGGTGATTTACAAAGACTAATTGCGCAACTGATAGCGGACGGTAATATGATGTAGACAGCAGTATGTAAGTGAATATTTTATGTATTAATGGCTGTAAGCGCAAAATTAAATTAAATCAGCCACTTGACACCCCAGTGAGTGAAATTATCATTGAGAACACCAAAATTGCATATTCAAAAAGGCAAACATGATAAATGGACTGTTCATAGGGGGTTTTTTCCGGGTGGGGGTCTTGAGAGAAGCAATCCTTCATGCACTCTGTCAGTAAATCAACATGCATGTTTTGCAAGTGCTATGATGTTTGCATACATTTGAACACATGCAAACCTTCAGTAAATCAGGCCCTTTATCTTGTAATTATGACTTCCAAAGCCAAAATTTTGACTTATTTCACATACATAACTTGAAAAGTTTGCTTTGCTTTTTAACCTTTTAGCTCATAATTATGTTACAAAGTCAAAATGTTGATTTAGCAGCTCATAAGTACAACTCTGGATGCTGACATTGCGATATTTTGTCTGACAGTTATGACATTTTTACCATTTATAATTATGATTAGCAAGTCCAAATTTGAACTTACTAGTGCATTTATTATGACTCACATAATATAATATTGACTTATGTGGGGAAAAAAACTCAGTTATTTGTCAACGGGGGTCTTTTGTTCTTTCTTTCACTAAGATGTCTTGTTCATTTAAAATGCAGCAGCATGTCTTCTTGGGCTCCAAACACAACAGATGAAAAGCTTTACCGACTGACTTAAATCACTTGGCACCCCACGGCACTACTGACTGAGTGTTGGCAGTCCAACATGCAGGCACTCTGGCTAAAAGAAGAACGGTTCTGCCAGATGTGCTGAAAGAACTCAGAACATCTGCCTCATGGCCTGAGAACATTTCAACAATTAAAAGTAAAATGAACAAGAGCAATCTGAGATTTCTGACGTCCGCCAGGGGTTGATGAGGACTCAAAATAAAAGATGTGATTCACATTGTGAACCCGGACTTTACCTGGATCCGGATTCTACAACACAATTCAATGATTTGAAAATTACATCAAAATCCGTGCAGTAGTTCTGACGTAATCCTTAAGACCCTATGAAGCCCTAATACTGTATCTATTTGTGGTGCAAATTTGGTGATAATCCATGAAGTAGTTTTGACATAATCATTCAGACGTATATAAAGTGTAATCTTGATCCAGAATCTGGACCTGTATTACCTCCAAAATTTAATGGTGTCTTCCAGGGCCTAGTATTTATCTGTAGTGAAAATGTCATCAAAATTTGTGCAATAGTTTGATGTAATCCTGGTAACAGACAGACAGACAGACAGACAAATAAACGGCAATGATTTTAAGATTTAAAACGAAAAATGTTTTAGCCACTGAAGTATTTTATTCTACTCATCATGGGTCAACAGGAAATTTCATTTAGACAGTCAAAAAAGTCCTATTTTGATAAAAGGGGGAAATGTGTGATTTTTGTTTCACTTTTCATTAAAAAATAAATAAATAAATGATCAGTTTGGGGAAAAAGTGATTCCTTTCACAGTGTACTGCTGCTTATATGGCATCACAAACAGCTGAAGATAATCAATTAGTAATAATGACTGTAAAAACACGATGGAAAACAACCGTAATTTCTGATTAGTTAACAGCTTGAGCAACTCATTGAAGTGACCTTTTGAGAAGTCTTAGTTGATATCTCACAGAGCACAAAGTAGGTGGCCCAAGTTCATAGGAAAAAACACATTGAGCCTGTGTGCACTCAAAAGATTAGATCAGATTGTTCTGATAGTTCTCATGGTAGAAGTCATATCACCACAGAGGAGACACAAAACAGTCGAATAATGAAATATGCAATCTGATTAAAGAAGAAAAGACTTTGACACTGCACAAAAAAGATCAGATCTGCATCACACTCGTGCAAAAAAGAAGAAAAGGCTGGGCCGTGATGATTTGCAGCCTGAAGTTCTTTCCTTCCACAATGTCACACTGTACCATTTCTCCGTCTCCAAAAGTGCAGAGGAATTTTTGGGGATTGCTACTTACGATTGCTGTGTGGCTCTTGATAAAAACCACATCCATCATTAAAGTTGAAACACTGGAGACTGGCAAGAGTCTGACAACCCTCCCCCTGTCCTACATATTCATGTAGAACTTAACTGACTGCTGCAACCCTCACCACATTAACAACACCGTGGCTTTAGCTTGTCCCATATTTACACTGTTTATGTTGTTAAAAATTGCAAACTCTCTTTCATGGATCCGTGAACTTCAGTCTTTTACCTCGTAAAGTTCTTATTCTTTGTCTTCAGTGCAGTTTTCCTGATTGAAAACGTCTGACCTATAGCACCTTATGGAGCCTTATATGGTGCTGCTGGGGAGCTATTTATTAAGGGTGTCACGGAAAAGCCACAGTTCAGATTGTATACGGATTTTAAGCCACAGATCAGAACTTTTTTTGGATGAGCAAAAAAAGTAAAATAAAATAAGACAAATATTATGTTGGTTTCCTTTTTTAAAGTAATTGGTCACCATTTAAAACAAGGAACCTTTGGTTGTGGACCTGCATAATACTTTAAAATAAAATACTTAGTTGTATTAAATTGCAATTTGAACAGTATCACTGGATAAATATAGTCTTTGTCAAAATAATGAAAAGTAAAAAAATAAGAAGTGGAGCACAGCTAATCTAAGTTTATAACTTCATATTCTTTATCTCTGTGCTTGTTCTGTTGGACCTCAGTGCTGCTTTTGATACTGTTGACCATAAAATTTTATTACAGAGATTAGAGCATGTCATAGGTATTAAAGGCACTGCGCTGCGGTGGTTTGAATCATATTTGTCTAATAGATTACAGTTTGTTCATGTAAATGGGGAATCTTCTTCACAGACTAAAGTTAATTATGGAGTTCCACAAGGTTCTGTGCTAGGACCAATTTTATTCACTTTATACATGCTTCCCTTAGGCAGTATTATTAGACGGTATTGCTTAAATTTTCATTGTTACGCAGATGATACCCAGATTTATCTATCCATGAAGCCAGAGGATACACACCAATTAGCTAAACTGCAGGATTGTCTTACAGACATAAAGACATGGATGACCTCTAATTTCCTGCTTTTAAACTCAGATAAAACTGAAGTTATTGTACTTGGCCCCACAAATCTTAGAAGCATGGTGTCTAACCAGATCGTTACTCTGGATGGCATTTCCCTGATCTCTAGTAATACTGTGAGAAATCTTGGAGTCATTTTTGATCACGATATGTCATTCAAAGCGCATATTAAACAAATATGTAGGACTGCCTTTTTGCATTTACGCAATATCTCTAAAATCAGAAAGGTCTTGTCTCAGAGTGATGCTGAAAAACTAATTCATGCATTTATTTCCTCTAGGCTGGACTATTGTAATTCATTATTATCAGGTTGTCCTAAAAGTTCCCTAAAAAGCCTTCAGTTGGTTCAGAATGCTGCAGCTAGAGTACTGACGGGGACTAGCAGGAGAGAGCATATCTCACCCGTGTTGGCCTCTCGTCATTGGCTTCCTGTTAATTCTAGAATAGAATATAAAATTCTTCTTCTTACTTATAAGGTTTTGAATAATCAGGTCCCATCTTATCTTAGGGACCTCGTAGTACCATATTACCCCATTAGAGCGCTTCGCTCTCAGACTGCGGGCTTACTTGTAGTTCCTAGGGTTTGTAAGAGTAGAATGGGAGGCAGAGCCTTCAGCTTTCAGGCTCCTCTCCTCTGGAACCAGCTCCCAATTCAGATCAGGGAGACAGATACCCTCTCTACTTTTAAGATTAGGCTTAAAACTTTCCTTTTCGCTAAGGCTTATAGTTAGGGCTGGATCGGGTGACCCTGGACCATCCCTTGGTTATGCTGCTTTAGACGTAGATTGTGGGGGGGTTCCCATGATGCACTGTTTCTTTCTCTTTTTGCTCCGTATGCATCACTCTGCATTTAATCATTAGTGATCGATCTCTGCCCCCCTTCATGGCATGTCTTTTTCCTGGTTTTTTCCCTCAGCCCCAACCAGTCTCAGCAGAAGACTGCCCCTCCCTGAGCCTGGTTCTGCTGGAGGTTTCTTCCTGTTAAAAGGGAGTTTTTCCTTCCCACTGTTGCCAAGTGCTTGCTCATAGGGGGTCGTTTTGACCGTTGGGGTTTTTCATAATTATTGTATGGCCTTGCCTTACAATATGGAGCGCCTTGGGGCAACTGTTTGTTGTGATTTGGCGCTATATAAGAAAAAAGTTGATTGATTGATTGATTGATTTTTTAAAAAGATGAGGGTATCTGCATTGTCTGGTGAGAGGGTAACAATAATACATTTACTTGTAACCCTTTGAGGATCAGTACATTAGTCCAACCCACTGATCCAAATGTATTCAGGTCAGTGGTCCTGCTGAGCAGATGCTCAGAAACAGTTGGAGCTGTGGACGTTCAAACAGCTCAGCTGTGCATGTGCTTCAAGCATGATGCTCAGTTCAGTGGCTTCAGTCTGGACAAGGAAGAGACGACAGACACTTCATCCTCAACTCCTTTATGTTTTGAGCGATTCTTTCTGTTTTTGGATCTAGAAGTGTGCTGAGGATGCCGCAAGCACAAAATTGCAGTTGGCCAAAGGCCTACTCTCCATGAAGACAACACTCCTTTTCCAGCAATGTAGAGGCAAACCATGCATGCAGAGCAAATCTCAATAATATTTATGTATATTATTGTTTTAATAATGGTACATTTTCTGTTCTGGTGCATGCATGTGTTCTACAGTTGCCAACAGAATAAGAAGAAATAAACAAACATATGTCCATCATAATAACTTCACTTTGAAATTGCTAATGTAAACAATAAATCAGTCAAAACTAAACTTGGTTTCAAAGTCAGTTTGATTCAAACTACATTTCTTCAGTCTTAAATATTAGAAATAGGAAATAGTAAGTGGTCTGCATTCATATAGCGCTTTTCCATCTGCATCAGACACGCAAAGCACTTTACAGTTATGCCTCACATTCACCCATTCACACAGACACACTCACACACCGATGTCAGGGTGCTGCCATACAAGACGCTCACTGCACACCAGGAGCAACTCGGGGATTAAGTTGCTCAAGGGCCCTTAGAGATTTTCTGGTCAGGCAGGGGTCTGAACCAAGGATCCTCTGGTCTGAAGCCCACCACTTAACCACTAGACCATCACCTCCCCATAAACAGTAAGATAATATTTGTTATATTAATAAATTATTATATTATTAAATACTATATTCTTTCAAAGTTTTAGAATCTGGTTATTATTATTATGTGTTAAAAAAAAAAGTCTTTAAAATGTCTTCACCATTGGACCTTTATGGGGTTGGAGGGTTGGGGGTGGGGGTTCTGCTCCTCACCACTGTGGCTCTGCCCCAAACCTGAGGCCTGCACACAGTCTGTATGAGCTGCAGACTAGACATATGAAGACATGTGGTGTTTTAATGGCTGTTGTCAGCTCTATGAGTCCATGCTATCAAACAGTGAGACACCATGACACAAAATCACACTTGTGCAAACTTTGCAATAAATGCACAGTTCACCTGCATGCCAAACCATTGGGAGGGGGGTCCTGTAGAGTTCTTGATCAGCTATGATCCATTACGCCAATTTACAAACCTTTGCATTCATCATATTTACACAGATCATTTACACAGTTATGTGAAGTTAGGTTTGCTGACGTGGCACACTCATACAAAAACAAGAGAAATGTGTGACAAGAAAATAAAAAATAAAATGTTCCTGAATGAAACCCAGAGTGTGTTAATATGCAATATGCACATGTTCTTCCACACTCTTACTGGCTGCAGTGGACTGCAGTGAGTAGAATCAAATCCATCCTGTGCTGATGTTATATTGCCCTGAACACACACACACACACACACACACACACACACACACACACACACACACACACACACACACACACACACACACACACACACACACACACACACACACACACACACACACAGCCACTGGAGATGGGGCTTTTCCATTCACCAACCAGACACCATGAGCCAAACGTCCCACACGGTGAGTTCTGCCAAGTTCTGGTATTTCCCAGCCTACTGTTTTGTTTTGTTTTCTAATATAGCCCTTCACTCACACTCTTTTCACGCTGCCTAACTCTCTTAACTATTACTGCATACAGACCGAAACATAGACACATATTTGAGCTGTAGCTTCTTTTCAGGTGTAAGCTTGAACTGAGTTTCTATTTTATTTTTTTGTTGGGATGATGCAGGGCTCTTACAGCCATTCAGTATCCAATATTGAAAGAAAGTTGCATCAAGATTGTCCTGAAACACACCATATATCAGTGTTGATGAGGCACGGCTGTATCGCATGAGTTTCAGCATGTTCAAAACTTCTCCAATGCCCTCTATGCCATATTTCTGATTGATGTGCATTGAGGGATGTTGCATACAGGAACAGAGGCACACGAGTGTGTACACAGGTGCACACACACATGCAAGCAAGCATCACGCATAACACATTTGCCCTTGATTACACAAATCTGTAGTAATGACGATCCCAAAAGTAATTGCTTCTTCTTATCCATAGGCCCAATACTATGTATGTGCTAAGTTTGATCAAAATCTGATGAGGAATTCTTAAAGGACATGTGTGCATGTTTTTTAATGTGCTGTTCAACAACACATAAACGTAACTATGATTATTAGTTTATCTGTGCAAATGTGGTTATGATTAATGGTCATTGATGTGTTTTATTGCTAATTAAACTTCTTACTCCACGAGTCAGCAGGTGTATTTCCGGAAAGTATTTCACTCGGCATTTTTCAGCGGGTGACGTAACTTTTAGTAAACACAGAAACAGCACAATGGTACACGGACAGAGTGAAACGAATGCTGTAACGTCAGATCATGAAACTACTGACCGTTCATATGGCAGTGATGACTCAGCATTCAGTCAGATCAGTGGACCTGCAAGCAGATGCTTTGAAGAAAAATCTGGAATATGTTATTTTCAAAAGCTTCAGGACTTGTAAACGAGTGCTGCTTGGAACCTGGTTCAATGCTTTGTACAGAGAGAAGATGACAGTCTTCACCCTGAAACTCTTAATTTTTTTAAGAGAGTCTGTCGGATTTTGGATCTGAACGTGTACCTACTCAGCTGTCTGTGTTGCAGGACTCTATATTAACCTCGTTATAACTGCCGCCATGAACGTGCATGTGGAACGCCTCCATGATGCTTTTAACCGGCTGTGTGTGCGAGTATCTGATACTCCACCACAGTGCTGTTTTTACAGGCTGCCTGAACATGCAGATATATTTCTGGCATTGGAAAAGTCTCAATACATCAATACGTCCATTGATGCTGTCCATTGATTGGGTGAATAACTGAAACCTGCAGTCATGTGAATAGTTCCGACTGTTCCAGATATTAAACCATTCACACACAGAGTAAAATATCAAGTCTTAATCTTACCTGTTCGTTTCAGTCGGATTCATCATCACAGCCTGATAAAAATGTAGCCACATAAAGCTTCCTGATTTTGGAAAACAACATCTGGAAATACTTTTGTTCCTTGTTGGAGCTGAAGAAATGTAACATTTTAAAAGAATTCCCTCTGTTTTGTCTGCTCCCGGTGCGTTTCTCAGCCTGAACCAGAGAATGCCAGTGCTTTGCGCCACAACAAGAAAATTTACTTATTTTAAACATTGAAAAAGTCACAGCACCTCATTCATTCACGTCAGTCAGTATTTATAAAAGACATCAATCGATTCTTTGGCATTCTGCACGCGATGAAAATAAATCACACGATCCACCAAGACAAAACTAAAATTAAATTAAATTTTAAAAAATGTTACATTACTCTGTTTGGGCTCTGTGGAGAAGAGAGGCAGCTCAACAGCGTACGCCCACTCAATGACATGCTCATCAATATTTGCGTGTTCCAACTGCCAAACAAAAGGGTTTTGCCAGCGGTGGAAACGCAAGCCAAACCCGACTTAATTGTTCCCACCTGTACCATACCATGCAGCATCAATCTGGAGCGTTAAGTGGAAATGGGGGGCCATCAATATACGCTGGCTAAATCGTCAAGATGTGACAGCTGCATTCATGTATTCAACGTATCCAGCGTATTCTGCACATTTTTCATATGATGGCATACACTGGCTAAATCGTCAAGGTGTGACAGGGCCCTTATTTCTCTTAAAGTTTGTTCACAAATTTGTTAAAATCTGTGTTCGAGAGCTCTTCAACTTTGCAGAGACCTGGCAGGTGTGGCATATCCATATGCTGATTAAACAGCATGATTATTGCATAGGTGTGCCTTGGACTGGTCACAATGAAAGGACACTCGAAAATGTGCAGTTCTATCACTTGAGAGATTGTCTGAAACTGGTTTGCACAAACAAAGAATTTCTGCACAAACCATTAGAGACCGTTACAGTCCTTCAGGGTTCTGCTGCTTCCTGTCTTAACATATGGTTGTGAGAATTGGATTCCAATTGGGTGATAAACTGTTCCACTGCTCCTTTCCTGTACGGAGTTGAATGTCATTATTATATTTCTGTGGTTCTTTGCAATAAGCTGGTTTGTTACAATGTTAATGTTACTATGTGGTAATATTTTAGCATATTATAATGTAGTGTACAGCTGGGCTAATTTTCCAGCACTCCAGAATTGTAATGGAAATAAGAGACTCACCGCTACAGCCCGACAGAATGAAGAATGCATTCGCTCTGCAAATCAGGAAGAACTGTCACATTTGTCAGATCACACAAACTTGCTTGACACAACTGGTCAGGGTTCATTGAAGTTTTGATTAATTGTACATATTTATTTATGAAGGTCCAGTGATTAACCAGGCTGTCCTGTCTCTTTAGAGCCCGGGGTGCTCACAGTGTGGAGGGAAAACAAAGCAGAGGTAGGAAAATCTGATGAATGTGAAGGAGTAAAAGGCAGCAAATTGGCATTTGATACAGGGGACAAAACTGGGGGGAGATTTCAGGTTTGAAAATGAAATGGGATGGCACAGATGCGGAGGTGCGAGTGGGAAGCAGCGGATAAGCTATGAATCAGATGCAAGAGAGTGAGCCACAGTAAGAACGGGATCGATGACGTTAGCCACTCTGCACGCGAAGTTCCAGCCATTCTTCCAAAATAACAAGGTTTACACATGCACAAATACCAGCCCCAGACAAAGTACTGCATGTTATTTCCTGTATTCAAAACAGTACTCAGGCTGTAGCTAAGGATGGTTTTCATGATCAGTTGATCTGTGAATGTATTCACAGATAATTGATCAGTTGCTTCACCGGCGTTGTCGGTGACTATAACAAAACCTCTTCCACTGCTAAATTTTCAAAGCCACAGCAATCGCTGGCATTTTATCTTACATTATTACACAACAGAGTGAATGTTTTCAGTCGCCTGTTTCAGGGATATTTCAAAAAGAAGTGAACTGAGAGTAATTTCTTTCAGCTTCTCCCTTTCTCACTTGGGGTTGCCACAGCAGATGCTAGAACTGATTCCACTTAAATCTGTTGGCGACATAGACCTTAGGATGAGGAAGAGTTGATTATATTTTGAACCAAAAGTGGGTTCAGAATCATTTCTATTCCGTACTTTTATAAAAAAAAAAAAGTTTCCCATTCATATCCATGAATATATCCACACACACACACACACACACACACACACACACACACACACACACACACACACACACACACATAGTCAGTGCAAGTCTGGTAGCCTACTTGGCTCGGCCTAAACCCAAAACATCAATAGGTATTTAAATAAGGCATTGTTTCAAAAATGAATTCCAAGTTTAATGATGAACACATCTAAGCCAACTGCACAGACGCTGTGTGCACAGTTACACAGACGCAAAGTGTCAGACACAAGCACCCGATGGACAATGCAAGCAGCAACGCAACGCTTAGTCATGTAAAGTCCTTTAAAATAAAAATTCAAAATATATCTGCAACATGAAAACAGGTTGGCTCAGCAGCCAAATTATGAAATTGATAAACAATGGAAACCATGGCTCGGCGGCCAAATTAAAAACCATCAGAACGGACACCAACATGATTCGTGGCAGTTGCAATATAATATTAACAACTAGGCCTATTTAGAAGAAAAAAGTAATTAATGGCTTACACTTACATTTGATGAATCCTTTTAATGCTACAGCAGGAGACGACGGTTTTTTTTGTTGAACTCTCTTATTACGTCATCATAGTCCAACGATTCGGTCAGTTCTCTTTCAAGGGAAAGCACGGAGAGTGCATTCAGTCTATGAGTCAACATGGATGTTCTAGTCGACGTTTTTATCCGATTAACAGCAGAAAACAGCCGTTCTACAGTGCATGTTGTTATTGGCATTGTGATGAGGGCCCGCAGAAGACTATTTATTTGAGGAAAAATGTCATTCGGGCAAGAGTCAAGGACTTCCAGAAGTGATGGAAATGCACTGCCCTGCGCCAGCTTCCTATTCAAAAGCTGAACAAACACTGCATTTTCAGGGCCTTCGATTGCAATTTTTAAGTGTCCTGCGACAGGTTGCAGTGATGTTTTTTCACCAAAGGTGCTCGAATGAGGCATGCAAGCAGCAACTGCCTTCATAAAGCCATATGTGTCATCCTTGAAGCTGCTGATCCAGTACATCGATCCATATTCGCTTAAGGTCTGCCTTGTCCCTCACAGGTGTGGCTTTGCCCATGCTACATTCGACCTGCGTATCAGCAAGCTTTGCTGGTAACTTTTGCTTTCTGGTGCCACTTACATCCCAGCTGACAATGTCATTTTTCTTACAGATGTCGTCGGTCAGCTCCATTACTTTGTTAAAGCAACTGTCATCATTCCGGAATTGAGTGTAAGATTCCTTAAGGGCTTCGAGCAGATTAATGCAGTCTGTAATTAATATTGTGGAAGACTGCAAGCCTTTAGTGGCATAGTCGCTCGTGTCAAAGAACTGGTTAAACATGACTAACAGAAAGATGAATTTCTTCGTTTGCATCTGCTGCAGTAATGAGTCGGCTTCAACTTTGGTGTTACCGGAGCCGGACTCCGAGTACTCGACAAGCGTCTCCAAAATGCAATCCAAAAGTGTCAGGACTTTATTTACTGCGCCTGACCAAGAACTCCACCGAACATCACAAGCCCTGACGAGTTCCAAAGTTGGTTTCCCCGGACGGAGTTGTTTTTGCACCTCCATGAATTTTGCATGCCTGTTTGACCCCGTCATGAACAAATGTATATTATTTATCACGTCATAAAATGTAGATAAACCGGGGGAAACCTGTGACGCTGTGGAGAGCAGCAGGTTTAAACGGTGAGAAGTACAGTGCACGTATGTTGCATTTGGAAAATGTTTATTCAGAAGCACCTGTACCCCCCCTTTATGGCCTGACATAACTGATGCCCCGTCAAACCCAAAACCAACACACAGCGCATGATCAAGCTGAAGTGGCTCCAAAACATCCAGAATCTTTGCTTATATGGCGTTTACGCTCATGTCAGTAGTCTCGACAAAGCCCACGGCCCTTTCCTTTAGCTGGCCTTTGTGAAGATATCTAAGGCACACTGCCACAAGCTCCCTTTTGGACAAGTCTTTACATTCGTCGGCCAAAATTGTGTAGTATGTGCCTGCCTCCTCTTGCAGTTCTGCCTTTATTTTCCTGATAACAAGTGATGCGGCAATTTCCAGTATTTCATTCTGGATGTCAGGGCTCATTGATGTTGCATTCCCAGGCAATTCATCCAGACGTTTTGCCATATCTGGGCGAAATTCTGTAATTAGTCGAAACAATTCCAAAAAGTTGCCCTTGTTTAAAGCTTCTTTGTTTTCATGATGCCCACGCAAGGGAATGTCTTGTTTTGCACAAAATAAAACAAGTCTGATTACAGAGTCCATATGCTCCCTGTTCCTCTGCACTATCGACCTGTTCCCTGCATCCTGGTTAAGCTGGTTGACGATGTTTCCTAGTCCTTGGTGGCTTTGCTTGTAGCCCTCAGCCCAAGCTAGCGCTGCAGCATGAGCCCTACTAGCCTCATGTTTGGTGCATGAATGGGAAATGTGTTTCCAGTCCTTAAGGCCAATTTTATTGAATCTATGTTCGATGGCAGCCTCTGGGAAATGGCAACATGGTTTGCAGAACACAGCATCCCTCGAAATATTGTATTCTAGCCACGAGAATTTTTCATACCACAGAACATTGAAGCTTCTTGCTTTGCCTACTATGGTGGTGGCCGGGAATGAAGTGAGTCTTGGTCGGGTGGCGGGCTCATTTATACCAGACAGGTCTGAGGGGACATCGATAGCCTCACTGCTGCTCCTGGCCACAGCTGACTCTGAAATTATGAACGAAAATAAGGCTTTGATGAATAACGATTCGATTATGCCCATCAGAGTTCAAAGCTGCAGAAGAGCCCTTCATCTGGTAACGAGAATCCAGCATAACATCACCTGCTTCTAAATAAAAGGCTCTTTCAACAGCAACTATTTTATTATTTTTAAAAAAGCTGTTTCATTTTATATTTTAACAATAAATGAACGGATCATTAAAAATGTCCCGAAATCAAAGTCAAAAGACATTTGCACAGGTAGAAGCTCTCCACTTATTGTGCTCAAATTCATATTTTAGAAATGACTCTGTCCTGACAACATTAAAGGCGACTTCATATTTTGGTGAAATTACAAGTTGAAATGACTATATAAAAAAATCATCATTCAAGGATTCAAGGATTCAAAGGAATTTTATTGTCATATGCACAGAAGAACATGTACCCTGCACAATGAAATGTGTCTACTGCATTTAACCCATCCTAATTGCCAGTAGGAGCAGAAGTCGCCATTAGGCGCCAGGGGACCAGCTCCAGATGTACATCCCTGCCTTGGTCAACAGCAGGGCTGAGCAAACCAACACCGACCCATAACAAACAACACACACACAACACACAACACATAGGCCGGCCCGGTACATAAACATATATTGAAAAGCAAAACACGAGGAAAAAGGAGAAAAAAAAAAACCCTCATAGCCGCTGCGTTACACAGCAGCAATGAGGAAAAAAATCCCCATCGCACAGACAAAAACAAGGACGACAACCGAGATTTGAAAAGGTCCAGTTTATCAGAACACTCCGGAGGCAGCCTGTTTGGCGCCGTCAACGGCCTTGTCCGACAGTCCTGGAGGGGGAGGGGCACAGCCCGGAGCAGTCCTGAGCAGTCCACACAGTCAACATCAGAGCTGGAGAAGCTGAGGGGAGGGGGGAAGACCAGGTAGCAAGGCTTAAGTGTTGATCTTCTGAGGAGGTTTTATCACAGTGACCTTGAAGTGCAGCTGTGTTTGGGGAAGCCAAATGAATAACCAGATTAGCAGACGCCTGAAAGATTCCACAGTTCTGAGAACAAAGTGGCTCTCAATGCATCTGAATGTAGAATGTGGTCTTCACAGACGATTTTGAGCGGGTTTCCAGGGCTGCGATTCTGCTCGAGATATTTTCCAACGTGCGGTTAACACCCGCCGACTGCGCAGCCACTGCCTTCCCAATCAAATCAATCATGTAGGGCAGCCTGGAAGGACCAATCAAAGCTGCTTCCACTTTCTTGATTTTTCGGTAAACCAGCGCAGTGCCCGCTCCACACAGCAGAAAGCCGGTCACCACCAAGCCTAATATGTACACATCTTCGACGTCCTCCACAGAAAGCATGTAAAGGCACATGACCTGCCATCTCCTCCACGAGTCCATCATGTAACCCATCACATGCGTCCCGGCAGGACAGGTCGGGTCCTCCGCCCCCAAATATCTTGTAGAAAAAATAGTGTCAATTGCGTTCAGAGACCACTTTAACAGATACATTTTTGTCGTTTTCCAGAAGAACAAAGCTGCAGCCTCACAGACAACATGCCACAGAAGCAGGAAAGATAAGGAGGGAGGGAGAAGAGAAAAGTGCGTCTGTCTCGGCCGAGTGCAAGCTGGCAAAAAAAAATAAATCATGAGGTTTATGTCACAGAAATCCTACTTTACAATCACACTGCAGTCATTGTTGAATTATTTCGTGTTGCATTTATAATAAACATTTGTATTTACGTACAGTGTCTGTTTTTATGGTTGAAATGAGATATAAAAAATGTACAAATTTCCATGTTATTTTGTCTAAAAATAAATGTCCGAGGTTCCTTATGTTAAACAAGAAATTATCTAATCTGAAATACAAGGTGGTTTTAGTTTACAGATGAAAGGTTTCTAAAGAACCATTTATTGATTTATTTAGCTATTTTAATTACAAGTGTTCTAAACTTTTTTTAACAGTAATCAGAGATTTTGAGGTAACAACAACAAAAAAACATTTTGAAGGATTTTTCTTCAGAAAACTGCTCTATAAATGAGCAGTCCTGTGACACGTATGTTTTGCACAGATCAGTGGTTTCTGCCACTGCGTCACGGCTCAGAGCATAAATTGGATTGGATTGAACTTTGACTGCATCAGCCTGCTGACAAGCGGCAATGCGCGCACCCGTCAGAAGCGTCGGCTCGGCTTTCCACTCGTCGGCTCGGCTTTCCACACGACGCGTCGGCTCGGCTTTCCACGCGACGGCTCGGTTTTCCACGCGACGCGTCGGCTCGGCTTTCCATGTGACGCTTCTGACGCATCTAAAAAGCAACTCGTCTCATTGAAAAAATAATATTTTTAGACCAATTTTTTGACGCATCTGACGTATTCAGTGTGAAAGGCCCATTAGCTTTTACCATATAGGCATACCTTGGCATGGAAGAGAAGGTGCTATTGCTGTAGACTGGAGCGCTGCTGAGGGTGAGGACGATTCCGAAATGTCGGTATCACAGTTTGCCGCCACCTCCGTTTGAGAAGAACAAGATGGGTTGTTCTTCAATTCATGCTGACGTCCACGAACAACAAAATTCAACAGACTTGTTTGCTTACACTGCTTAGACATTTCTTGACTTTCTGCTAACACGATGAGCCTGTGTACCACAAATGTCCGACGCTTTGAGAGACGTTGAAGAAGAGAGGGGCACGTTGTCACGCAATTACAATCTGATTGGCGTTTCAAGATGTAGCGTAAGCATTATGCCACCCAAAATTGATACTCTGAAAATGAATTAATAAAAATCACAGAAGATGAACCAGATTTTTTGGACAAAATTTATTAATTGTCGCTCAGTGCTAATGCAATACCATATCATAGGAATACAATGAGGCAACAACAGGTGACTGTCGAGTGCCGACTCATTGGATGGGGCGGGCCTGGCTGACAAGTGGGCGGCCCCAGGCCCATCCAGGCCCACCCTTGGCTATGCGTCTGGTCTAATCAGCATCTTGATATGGCACACCTGTGAGGTGGGATGGATTATCTCAGCAAAGGAGAAGTGCTCACTATCACAGATTTAGACTGGTTTGTGAACAATATTTGAGGGAAATGGTGATATTGTGTATGTGGAAAAAGTTTTAGATCTTTGAGTTCATCTCATGCAAAATGGGAGCAAAACCAAAAGTGTTGCATTTATATTTTTGTTGAGTGTATTTTGTTGCACCACCTCTGGCTTTTGTGGCAGTCAGTAACGGTTACTTTTTTAGACCAAGTAGAGGGAAAAAAATATGGAATCACTCAATTCTGAGGAAAAAATTATGGAATCATGAAAAACAAAAGAACGCTCCAACACATCACTTGTATTCTGTTGCACCACCTCTGGCTTTTATAACAGCTTGCAGTCTCTGAGGCATGGACTTAATGAGTGACAAACAGTACTCTTCATCAATCTGGCTCCAACTTTCTCCGATTGCTGTTACCAGATCAGCTTTGCAGGTTGGAGCCTTGTCATGGACCATTTTCTTCAACTTCCACCAAAGATTTTCAATTGGATTAAGATCCGGACTATTTGCAGGCCATGACATTGACCCTATGTGTCTTTTTGCAAGGAATGTTTTCACAGTTTTTGCTCTATGGCAAGATGCATTATCATCTTGAAAAATGATTTCATCATCCCCAAACATCCTTTCAATTGATGGGATAAGAAAAGTGTCCAAAATATCAATGTAATGAACATGAATCATGGGACATGCAGCCCCATATCATCAATGACTGTGGAAATTTACATGTTCTCTTCAGGCAGTCATCTTTATAAATCTCATTGGAATGGCACCAAACAAAAGTTCCAGCATCATCACCTTGCCCAATGCAGATTTTAGATTCATCACTGAATATGACTTTCATCCAGTCATCCATAGTCCACGATTGCTTTTCCTTAGCCCAATTTAACCTTGTTTTTTTCTGTTTAGGTGTTAATGATGGCTTTCGTTTAGCTTTTCTGTATGTAAATCCCATTTCCTTTAGGCGGTTTCTTACAGTTCGGTCACAGACGTTGACTCCAGTTTCCTCCCATTGTTCCTCATTTTCAATTTTTGAGACATTTTGCTTTAAGTTTTCTATCTTGACGCTTTGATGTCTTCCTTGGTCTACCAGTATGTTTGCCTTTAACAACCTTCCCATGTTGTTTGTATTTGGTCCAGAGTTTAGACACAGCTGACTGTGAACAACCAACATCTTTTGCAACATTGCATGATGATTTACCCTCTTTTAAAAGTTTGATAATCCTCTCCTTTGTTTCAATTGACATCTCTCGTGTTGGAGCCATGATTCATGTCAGTCCACTTGGTGCAACAGCTCTCCAAGGTGTGATCACTCCTTTTTAGATGCAGACTAACGAGCAGATCTGATTTGATGCAGGTGTTAGTTTTGGGGATGAACATTTACAGGGTGATTCCATAATTTATTCCTCAGAAATGAGTGAGTCCATATTTTTTTCCCTCTGCTTGGTCTAAAAAGTAACCGTTACTGACTGCCACAATTTTTTTTCTTGATTTCTTATAGTGTTTCTTAAAGCCAGAAAGTTGCCATTTGAAATGACTTTAGTTTTGTGTCATGTCTGTGATCTGCTTTTTTTCTACAAAATTAAACTGAATGAACATCCTCAGAGGCTGGTGATTCCATAATTATTGCCAGGGGTTGTATATGCAGAGTCTCTCTAATCACAGCCATAGAAACCTATAGCCCTATAGCTCCTTCAGAGTTGTCATGGGTATTTTGTTGGCATTCCTCACTAGTCTCCAGTTTGCATGCTCACAAGATATATTTTTGTTCTTGAAAATGTTGATGTGTCCATCTCCTGACTTGTCTAAAGAAAAGGAGCAGTAAAAATTTAGTTTTTACATGTAAGGGTATTCGTACATATTCAAGCCATTGTATTGACTTTTAATTGTTTTTTTCATGTTGTCGAGATTAGTTTTCATCATTGTAATAATTTTAAATATAAAGAAGCCTGAATTATGTTTTTTAATGTCCATTTAATTTCATTACAAAAGTCAGACAAAAGCTCAATATTTCACAAACTTTCGAGTATCACTTTATGTCAAAGTGAGAAAGGCACCATATTATCATAATGGAGAACCAGCAGTAGTTTGCCATTTTTCTTTCATAAATCACTTAATTATAGCATGTAGATAACAACTCATGGTTTGGATCAGATCATGTTTTTTAGCCACAGATTGGGTAATTTTTTGTCTCAGGAAAAAAAGGGAGTCAAGAGTTTAAATGTAAACAAGGAACATTTGCTCATGGTCCTGAATGAAAACACAGTGTCTAATGTTTAAATACTATTTTAATATAGACCATGTAGCTTTAGCCTGGCTGCACAGTTGACCCGCACAGGCACAGCACTCAGCAAAAGTAGAACAAAATACGTAACTCCTGTATTGGCCCTGAGTTCCACTGGTGCCTGTGATTGTCTCCAGATTCCGTATTGTGACGCAGATGAAAGTCTGACTCTCCGTGGATGAGACGCCAGTCTGACTCAGGTTACTTCCCCAGGCAAGGCCTGTACCCATTTACAGCTGGGTGAACTGATTCACTGTATGGAGATTTCCATAATTATTACTTTAAAAGTAGTCACCATAACAATAAATCTGTATTTCACATTATTTTTAAACTTTGCAATTAATCTGTGGTTAAGTAACTGGGGCACTCGCTTCAGATCATGGCTAGACTATGGAACATTAACTATTACTAATTGCTGGTGATTATTTTCTGTCAATCAGGTATTTTTTAATCAACTAATTATTTCAGCACCGATACAGATTTTATTTATGTATTTATTTTTTCTGTGGCTAAATTTCAGCAAACACTTTGGAGCTATAAAAGTCCATGAAGCAAACAAAGAATGTGTTGAGGAAGTGATTATGGACATTGTCGCAGTAAGACACCTTTTGGTTTGCCGACACCTGGCCACCATTCTCAGCCTTTTGTTTGCTGTGTTTTAATAATGCTTCACTGCTGTCTGCACAAAAAAAGACTTTTTCCACTGATACAGTGTTGGCCTTTGAAGAGGAAGGATTAGTGTGTTTCCTCCTTTTGATTCAGTTGCTGTTCAGACACGACACGTAGTCAGGTGGAATGTGAGTGTTGTTATAACGGTGTTTTTAAATATTTTCATGAGGGGAAATGAAGCCCTTGTGTAGAGTGTTTTGTGTGTAAGTGTGCTTACCGAAATCCTGCTCTGTTCAGGATGTGTTGCTCATTAACTAAACTCACTGACACCTGCTGTGCACGTGTTGCACTGAATAGCAAACAGCATTAGATTGTTGAATGATCTTAAAACCTCCCTTTTCTCTGTAAGTCAGCGATGCAGTTGAGCATGTTTTTGTGAGCACCACCTGCTCAGGTGGATTTGCACTCCTGTGCCAAAGCAGCTATGCCATTAAGTGACATGTTTTTGGAAAAGGGCAAACACACGCCAGCCCCTTTGCTCAGTTTTTCTCTCTTTATCTCTGCAGAACTCCATTCGACACAACCTATCACTGCACAGCCGCTTTGTGCGCGTTCAGAACGAGGGGACAGGAAAAAGCTCATGGTGGATGCTGAACCCAGAGGGGGGGAAGAGCGGCAAGTCACCGAGACGCAGGGCCGCCTCCATGGACAATAACAGCAAGTTCACCAAGAGCAGAGGACGAGCAGCCAAGAAGAAGGTAAAAAGACGCTGAGTGCTTTGAGCTATGTTATGGTTAGTTTTTTCAGCACACTGCATCCCATTTGTCTTGCTGTATTATAGCTAATAAACAGCTGTAGAAGAGGATTGATTTCAAAATATTGAAAATGAACAGGGTTGTCTTCGTGCCCATAACAACGTTCGTGGTACATTTTCCAGAAAACTTTGTGTTCAAGTCTCTGCATTTCTTTCCTGCCCTGTTGCACTTTATCTATATATTTTGTTTGTTTTATTCCTGTACTCTATTACTGACTGTGATATACAAAAATGCAAAGCTTGCACCGTGCAGAATTTCTCCAATTACAGCCACATAAGCCTATAACTTCTTCTGAGTTGTCTGGTTGTCTTGGTGGCTTTTTGGGAAATGTCTACTCCATGCAGATTTACCATAGTGTCATACTGTTTGCATTTCTTCATAATTGATGTAAATAATGTCCAAAACATATTCAGTAGCAGCTTCACTATCAGGGAGCCTCGTCCACAATGACCACAAAACACTCCAAGTTGTCACTGATGTTAAAGGGGACAACACACGGTATTAAGAATAGGGGTATGTAAACTTTTGATCAGGGTCATTTGGGTAGTTTCTGTTGTCATTATGATTTAAAAAGAGTAAACATAGTAGTTGTTTTGACAAAAAAATGGCTTCACCCAACCACTAACCATGAGTGGAAAAACGTTTTTGTGTTTCATTCATATTCTCTGAAAAATAGCCACCAAAAAAATAAATAAATAAACAACAAATTTTCTGCCAGGGTTTATAAACTATTGAGCACACCTGTATGTTGTTATTGTAATGCCAGGTTTTCAACTTCTCTGTGCAGTGTCTCTGTCACATAGTCCACAGTATATGTGTTGGTCCATTGTGCTTGAGTGAGATTGTCCTTTTCTGCCCACAGCTGTCTGTCCAGGGGGGCCCTGATGGAGGAGCTGACAGCCCAGGCTCCTACTCCAAGTGGCCTGGCAGCCCCAACTCCCACAGCAATGATGACTTTGATGCATGGAGCAGCTTCAGGCCTCGCACCAGCTCCAATGCCAGTACTCTGAGTGGCCGCCTTTCACCTTTCATGTCTGAGGATGATCTTGGGGATGGGGAAGTACATATGGTGTACCCTGGAGCCCCCGGCGCAAAGATGACTGCCACACTGCCCAGCTTAACGGAGATGAGAGGCTCTTTAGGACACAGTTCTGAAAATGTCATGGAGAACCTTCTAGACAACCTGAATTTGCTCTCACCCAACAACACTCAGGTTGGAGGAGGGGCACCTACCGCTGGGTCCTCCCAGTCTTCTCCTTCCCCTATGATGCAGCCAAGCACTGTGTACCCATCTTATAACTCCCCCGGTATGGCATCCCAGGCACAGCAGGAATACCGCAAGTGTGTGTATGGTCAAGCAGGGATGAACGCCCTGTCCTCCATGCCCCTGCAGACTTTGCCAGAGAACAAACCAAGCTTTGGGTCCAGTATGCGCCAGTACAGCTGTCCTGCTGGGCTGCTGAAGGAGCTGCTGACATCAGACACAGACCAGCATGGGAAACTCATACCTTCAGTGGACACAGTGGTTTCTCAGTCCAGCGGAGGCTGCATGCTACCACCTTATAGCAGCAGCCAACATGGAGCCAAACTCATGGCAGGAGGGGATGCCCACCCACGTGGTCTCTCTCACGCTCATCCACATAATATACACAGCCAAGCCTCAGCAACATCAGCGGCAATGAATGGACGCTTGCTCATGTCCCTGAACCACAGCGGGAGCTCCGCACGGTTACCTACAGCTAAAGGCCCCATACACATGCCTTATGGACTCTCCAGCCACCTCAGCGGCGGGGTCATGCCTGGCAGCTTCTGCCCACACAACACCAACGGATACGGGCGACCAGGTCTGCACCAACCCCCACACCTGGAAAAGCTGCCAAGTGACCTAGATGATATGTCCATTGAGAAGTTTGAGTTTGATATGGAGACAGTTCTCCATGATACTTTGATGGATGGAGACTCACTGGACTTCAACTTTGAACCTATGATAACTCAGCAAGGTTTCCCCCATGGCATGAAAGCCACCACACATAGCTGGGTATCAGTGTTACCAGATCACGAGTAAAAGACCAAACAAAAAAGTGACTTTTATTTCCAAAAGAAACCTCCCAAAAAAGCCTGCCTATATTTATCAGTGACTCTTGAAAAAAAAAAGAAGCCAAACTTTGCTCTTAATGAGCAGACCTGGCAACACTGCAGGGTAAAAAGTATTAGTCCATACACTAAAATCTTTCTTTGGATGGATTTTCTGTGTTTGAAAAACACCCACTTGATTCAAAAACTATCTTAAGGATGCGTGTCCCACATTTTTTGCAATCAACATTTCTGTTTAAAAAAAAAACTTGACAGAGCACTTAAGCAAACTGAGACTTGCTGTGGTCAGTGAAGGACTCGTGAAGGTGCCTCATCGAGTTGATATCACAATTATTTTAGATATGTCAAACATTCTGCGCAAACCAAGTGCCAAGCCTTTTTACCTTAACGTAAGAGCCAAACGGGAACACCCTTGTCTGGATTACTCACAACTTTTGCCGACGCGATGTGCTGGTTGCATGTGCTAATTTCACATGTGACACTGCCAACTACATGCCAGCAGCAGCAGCACATCTCACACTGCGCTGTTTACTGTGTCTCCAGCAAATGTGCACAGCGTGGTTGTGAATGAATTATGAAGGTAACATAGCTCATGGGATTACAGACTGACTGAGGGAGGAGGACTGACATGATTTTAAACGACCGTCCTCTCTAGGGATCATCGGACGATGTTACATAATTGCTTTGTTTTTGCCTGAATGTACATAATGTCATACAGTTTGTAAAATCAGGTCTTGTAGTGTATTTTCTTAGAAGATTGTAAATAGTGTTTACAGAACCGAAGCAAAAATCAAGGCAGCAGACAAAACTGGATCGGATTCTTTGAAATAAGAGGAAACGTGAAATAAACACACCTGTGCTTGAGGATCAGTCACAGCTAGGCTGTAAAACAGTAATACACTTTCTATTTTCTTGTACATACATAAAGAATGTATATTAAAATGATGTTTACTAGAATTAGAATATATTTGAGACCTTAATTCTTTGTTGTTAATATTAGATCGATGCTGGTGCATATCCTGCACGTAGAGGTTAGTTTTTTTCGGAGTCACTCTGAACCCTAATACCACAGGGGCCTATTTATTGTGCCTAACAAAGTAAATATTGACCGCAGGCTTGAAGGGATTTGTGTTGTGAATGCGTACGATGCTGAAACGCAGCAGTCTTGAAGAAAAGTGCAGTGGATTCCTGTTTGTTTTTTAGAAGACGAGAAGATACCTGAGTGACAAATTTCCTACTATTGGGTTTTTGTTTTTTCCTCTAAATGCTTTGCGGCTCTGTGAATGTCATGAATCTGAGGTCAGGGCAGATTGACGGACAAAGACCTTCTCAGAACTGTGGTGGTTTTCACCCCAAAGCTGAGTCCAAGATCAGCCGTTGATCATCCTTAAAGACACTGTGAGTACCCAGCCGCAGAGCCAATCTGTTTCATTTTTGCCTTTAATTCCTTTTAGGCTAAAAAGAGCCCTCGGTTGTCTCTAGGATCAGTTGTATTGCTTTTGAAGAGAGTCCACTTTCACTCTGCCCCTCCTACCTCTAACGTTTTTGTCATTGTACATTTTTTTCTTCAACCTTAACAAGTAACTTGAGAGCTCCAATAATCATCTCACATATAATTTCCCCTGATAAGCACCACTAAGTGTTAAGTATCATTTACAGCTTGTACATTTGCATTTTCAGACGTGCTTTACTCATTTGTTGCTGCACTAATAATTAGCTTGTCGCTGATTTATTATGTCGAGTCAAAACAGTTGATTTGACATTTTATTAAAGGGGTCATATTTTTTTTTAAAGGATGTTTTCCTCAGGTTCCATGGGGTCTTTTTAGAACAGAGAGTCTATTTTAAGACGCAGTTGACCTACATTAGCTTGCTGTGACTTGTATAATATGACCCCTTTTAAGGTGACATTGGTAAGCCTGAGTGCGGGGCTTTTTAATGTTTACTGGTGACATGCTCAATTCTTTTTCTTCTTTTTTTAAGTCCTGTGGTGGCATTTTTCTTTTAATAATACAGTGAATGCAGACAAGGAACAGTTTCAGAACAAATCAGTGCAATGGGCCTGAAACCTAGGACTTGGGGCTGTTGCTTTCCACCTGGATGAATACCTTTAAAGATCACAAACTAAAACAGAAAACTGCCTTTTAAACATTATTGCCTGATCTGTGGTTCATCCATAAACTAAAAAACACCAGCAGGTGTCTGACCATATTCTTGAATGGACCGTGCATATGCCGGTGGACGCAGTAAACTAACCAGACAGGAAAACACTTAAGTTTGCAGTGTTTGGTTTGAAATGAAACCTGCACACTCCTGTCCAATAACGGCACACGATCAGACACCGCTGAAAGCGGAGGAGTCAGGGCAGCTTTAACAAGAATAAAATGAAACAATTAATATTTCAAATAGATGCTGTTAAACCAGCTGCTGATTTGCTTTGTTGCCAGGTGTTGCCTTGTCTTGCCCAAACTTGCGATCTTGTACTACAACCAAATTTGCCTTTGAAGTGAAAGACATATTTAGCATTTTAAATATGTGATATGTGCAGAATTATATGTATTTGTGCCGGTCACTCGAGTCAGGATAAAGTGTAATGAATCCCTGTAGTCAATATCACAGGATTCACTCTAAGAATTAAAGAGCTGTACTTAGTAAGTTATATCTACATTTTTAAATGAGTTGATCTATGCATTGTAATTCTTAATTTTATGTTGCAATTGTTCTATTTTCATTTGTCAAACTTAAGATAGAGATGTTTTATTGTAACATAGCGCTGTGAGATGTTATGGTATTGTTATTGTCAAAACTCTATGTTCCAGATAGCTATATGGGGGAAAATGAAGTTTATTTAGAAATAAAAAATGTAGTGTTTGATATGCTAAGCTTTTGTAAAACGACAATGCCGTATTTCTTGTATTTAGCTAAAGTTTTTAGAAAAAGTAACAAAAGAACAGATGAATTACTGGAAAAAAAATTGTAAAGCAAAACGTGTGTAATGACATAAATTCTGCTCAGAATGCAGATTCTGGACCAACTTTTCTAATTATACAAGTAGACAGATGTTGCACTTTTACTTACATTTTATATTAAAGTGCTCCTCATATTGACAGGATGAATACATATTTCCAAATGAAATCTGTTACATTTTAAGTTATGTACTGGAAGTAAATGGAATTTTGCTGTATGATTTACAATCAATATGAACATGTAAGTTGTTCGATATTAATGTATTAAGACCTGAATAAATGTACATCTGTGTTAAAGATGTATAGTCATTTTAAACATTGTCATGTCACCACAGACTTGTCCATTTACTTTGTACACTTCATCCTGCTCAGACGTGTGTGTGTGTGTGTGTGTGTGTGTGTGTGTGTGTGTGTGTGTGTGTGTGTGTGTGTGTGTGTGTGTGTGTGTGTGTGTGTGTGTGTGTGTGTGTGTGTGTGTGTGTGTGTGTGTGTGTGTGTGTGTGAATAATTCAAGAGCAATACACACCCAATATAGAGGAGCATTTCTTTCACCAAAACATCAAATCTAGGCTTGCTCAGATTGGCAAATTGTGGCTGAGAGTAAATAAAGTGCAAAACACATTCAGTGACTTGGAAATGTTCATGTATCCATCCTCTGACTTGCCTGAAGAAAGCAGAGAATAATACTTATTAATTATAGGTATTATGCCAAAGTGGCCCATTACTTATACAACCCATCATCTTGGCTTTTATATTTTTAATTAATTTATTTAAAGTTGTAGAGAATTGGTTTGAGTTTGAGTTTAAGGAAGATAATTTTTATATTGAGAAGCCTGATTTAGATTAAACAAATTAAAATGTGTGAACTATCAAGGGACCCAATAATTATTTTATTTTGGAGGGCGCACTATATATATATATATATATATATATATATATATATAAGGTACGACAGTTGACAGTGCATGTCAGAGTACAAACCAAGCATGAAGTCAAAGGAATTGTCTGTAGACCTCTGAGACTTTTGTGGTGGATCCTGAGAGATCAGGGGAGAAGGGCCTTAGTGAGGGCAGTGAACCCGATGGTCACTCTGTCAGAGCTCCAGCATTCCTCTATCGAGAGAAAAGAACGTTTGAGAAGGGAAACCATCTCTGCAGCAGTTTAGTCCACCAATCAGGCCTGTATGGCACAATGACCATACGGACATTTCAGAGTGGCCTTTTATTGTGGCCAGCCTAAGGCACACCTGTGCAATAATCATGCTGTCTAATCAGCATCTTGATATGCCACATCTGTGAAGTGGAATGGATTATCTCGACAAAGGAGAAGTGCTCACTAACATAGATTTAGGCAGATTTGTGCACAATATTTGAGAGAAATGGGTCTTTTGTGTATCTCGCAAATGTTTTAGATCTTTTGAGTTCAGCTTGTGAAAAATGGGCGCAAAAAAAAAACAACTGTCGGCTTTTGATAAACCAGTTTCACTTTAAGTGCTGAAGGGGCTGCTGGGTAAATTCAAGGATCACAAACACACAAGAATGCACGAAAAATGAGTGAATAAAAAAATAAAACCCCAAACGCTGTCATCATCTTTCAAAAGCAGTAAAACACAGTATTACGTAGAAGTCATAGTTTATCTCGGTATTAGATACACCGCCATTTACAAACTAAAAAGCTGCTGCTTTTTTCACGCTTTCAACCGTGCAGCTTAAACAACCGAAATACAGCCATTAATGCATTGATTGGCAGAGTAAAATACATGTAGTAAATATAAATTCTTACCTGTTAGTTTCAGTGGGATTCACCTGAAAAAATAATCATCCTGAGATTATCCAAAACAATCTAAACAGTGAACACACGTCCCTCTGTACACGGCTGTGCCATGAGAGCTCCTCTCTCCCACTGAGTCTTGGCAATACCATGAGTCACAAAGAAATAAAATAATGAATTAGTCCATTTTGTTTTTGTGTCGCACAGACCATAACACTTCTTCTTCTTTCAAATCCAATGGCGGATGGCACCAGCTTAAAGCGCATTTGCCGCCACCTACCAGACTGGTGAGTGACCGCTGAGATTTTACAAAACCTTAACTCCTAGCAGCCATAGTCATTTGTTTAGATGCGATGAAGTAATCCAGTGTCCTTTAGATATTTAAATAATAATAATTAAATAATTTTGCACGATGTGTGATAGGTTTTGCAGCAGATTTCCAAGGAACAAAGGACTGCAACACTGTAACGTCCAAAGTGAACCTGAATTACACTACCCGCAATGCTCCCTACGTCGACCGGCCAATCACGCTTTGCGCTTAATGTGTCATCAGCAAGCGACAGCCAGTCTGCCATAAATAAACACACAATAGACAGACTAAAATGTTTGATTTTAGGGCTTACAAAAGTTTTGACCGTTAAACTTTGCTCATTTTACCAGTGAAAAAAGTTATCGGACTGAAAGTTATCGGAACCAAATTTATCGGAAGATAATTGGTCCGATGATGGTTTTAAAACCTATCTGAAAAGATAATCCGCTAGCAAAAAGAATTAGCCTGATAATTATCTGCTATCGGATTAGCTGAACTGTGCCCACCACTGTATGTATGTATGTATGTATGTATGTACTATGTGTGTCTGTGTGTGTGTATATATGGAAAGCTGACATTTGCAGTTTGGTATGCTTGTGTAGTTTGTGTCAAGGATGAACACTGCACAAAATGTTGATGGGATGAATATTTTTTTTTTTTGAGAAATTTGCAATATTAGCTAACAACAGCGAACAATGTTTTTTTTTTCATCACTCCAAATGACTGTGCTCTCTGTGCTGTTTGGTGTATTGTGAGTGGGATACTTTGTGGCATTTACGTAGTAATGGCTTTCTTCTGGCGACTCGACCATACAGCCCATTTTTCTTCAAGTGCCACCTTATTGTGCATCTTGAAACAGCCACACCACTTCGTTTTACAGAGTCCTGTATTTCAGCTGAAGTTATTCATGGGTTTTCTTTGCATCCATAACAATTTTCATGGCAGTTGATGCTGAAATTTTTGTTGGTCTGCCTGACTATGGTTTGGTTCCAACAGTATCCCTAATTTTTCACTGCTTAGAGTTTCAACACTGCTGGTGGGCATTCTCAGTCCCTTGAACATCTTTTTTATATCCCTTTCCTGTTTTATACAGTTCAGTTACATTTTCTTAGACAATTCTTTGCTTTCCCTATGGCTCAGAAACCATAGAACTAGAGGAAAGATGCAAGGGTCTCTGTCAGGAGCCCAGAAACTCACTGACCTTTTATACACACACACAGATTACAGTAAAGTAAACAGATCACTTATCAACTTGTGTGTGTGTGCATGTTACCAGGCCAAAATCACCAAGGTATGTAAACTTTTGATCAGGGTCATTTGGGTAGTTTCTGTTGTCATTATGATTTAAAAAGAGTAAAACTTAACACAACCATTAGCCATGAGTTAAAAAAAAAAAAAACTTTTCTACCAGGGTATGTAAACCTTTGAGCACAACTGTATAAGCAAAAGTAGCTGTGTTTTCAGGAAGAATGGGACAAAGTAAGATCTGAACCACTTTATTGCTTGATATCCTCAAAAGCCAAAATGATTTTTTAAGTGTTTAAGGAATGGCAGCATTGCAAAGTGGTAAATGCTTTATTGTCCCAACTTGTTTTAGAATGTGTTGCAGGGATTAAATTCATGTATATAAAAACAGAATACAATGATTTGCAAATCCTCTTCAACCTATATTCAACTGAATACACCACAAAGACAAGATATTTAATGTTCAAACTGATAAGCTTTACTGTTTTTTGTGCAAAAATTTGCTCATTTTGAAATGGATGCCTGCAACACATTTCAAAAGACTGGGAAAGTTGATGAATGCTCAAAGAACACCTAATTGGAAACAGGTGAGTGTCATGATTGGGTATAAAAGGAGCATCCCCGAAAGGCTCAACCGTTCACAAGCAAAGATGGGGCAAGGATCACCACTTTGTGAACAACTGCATGAAAAAAATTGTCCAAGAGTTTAAGAACAATGTTTCTCAACATTCAATTGCAAGGAATTTAGGGATTCCATCATCTACAGTCCATAATATAATCAGAAGATTCAGAGAATCTGGAGAACTTTCTACACGTAAGTGGCAAGGCCGAAAACCAACATTGAATGCCAGTGACCTTCGATCCCTCAGGCAGCACTACATTAAAAACAGACATCATTGTGTAAAGGATCTTCACATGTGGGCTCAAGAACACTTCAGAAAACCATTGTCAGTTAACACAGTTCGTCGCTACATCTACAAGTGCAAGTTAAAACTCTACCATGCAAAGCGAAATCATGGACGTCGTGTCCTCCGGACAAAAGAGGAAAAAGTCCATCCAGATTGTTACCAGTGCAAAGTTCAAAAGCCAGCATCTGTGATGGTATGGGGGTGTGTCAGTGCCCATGGCATGGGCAACTTAAGACTCTATGTGCCTTTCTGTACCCTGCATGTGCCACGTAGCAGCCGCTAGTGAGCCACGACTGACCTGTCATTAGAGCCTCGAATGGCTCGCATCAGCCACACTAAGCCAGGTAGTGCTGTGATAGCGTCATGATAGGGTGATTCTTAGACTACGGGCACTTATTATGTCCTTTGAACATATTGTATGAAAAACAGAAAAAAGGGGAAATTTCACACTTTTATAGTTATCTTTACAATGAAAGTGTGTTAAGAAATTTGTTCTAGTAGTCTATGATGACTTTTTCACCTTTTTTCAGCATCATTATATGCAAATATTGCCGTTTTGTGCTTGTCCCACACCCAGACTTTTGATCTTCAATGATAAAAATGAATGGTAAAGAAACGTTTTTTCTAATGTTTTAAAATATCTCTGAATAAAATATCAGTAAAATAATCAAAACATAATTGGGGTATTCAATGTCATACAACTGTTGTGATTTTTTTAAACAAAATGTAGTTGTCCCACACTATTGCCGTAATTTCCACCACAGCACTGTAATGTCCCTTTAAACAGTTTGTATGAAAGATTGTTTGGGTAGTTTCTATGGAGATAAACAGTGACATCAGAGCACATGTATATAGCACCAAATCACAACAAACAGTTGCCCCACGGCGCTTTATATAGTAAGGCAATGATGTGGTGGAAATTACATTTACAAGGCCAATAGTGCCCGTAGTTAAAGAATCACCCGATAACAGCATGTTGGCGCACGTTTATGGGTTTGGTCCAAACCTCCAGCCTTCCCACACCTGGTCCCTTTAAAATATGAGTTTTCAATTCGCAGATTCACAGCAGCATTTAAAGATGTTACATTTTTTTAAATGCAGTCCAAAAATAGACGCTCTAGTACAGTCTCGCGATTGTGCGCTGTGTGCCAGGCTGCTGTCCACCTGTATTGCACCAGACCAGCTAGAACCAAACCACGGGTTGGAGAGCTGCCTCTGTGGTCCTCGCTGGCTCCGCGGCTCGCTGGCTTTATTTCTTCTGCGACTTAAATACACACACCATATTCACACTATAAACTTTGTGTTCGTCTGTTTATTCTGCAAAATCGCTCTTTTGCGCACGCCGCTGTTCCATTCCTGGACAGCCTCTTCTGTGTTTCAGTCTCACTGGCTTAAAATCCATCCGTGGCTTGCTGGCTTTATTTTTTCCCTGACTTTAAACAGTCATTTTTACACTGTGATCACTGTTAATTTTGTGTTCTTTCGTTTATTTCTGCAAAATCGCTCTTTTGCGTGTGCACCGCTGTTCCATTCCTGGACACCCGCCTCTGTGTTTCAGTCTCACTGCCTTAAAATCCATCTGTGGCTTGCTGGCTGTATTTTTTCCCTGACTTTAAACAGAGTCATTTTTACATTGTGATCACTTTTAATTTTGTGTTCGTCTGTTTATTTCTGCAAAAGCGCTATTTTGCGCGCGCTGCCATTCTGCATACAGAATGAGGTGGCGCTTTATTATATACACTTGTGGATCATTTTCAATATATATATATATATATATATATATATATTTTTTTATTTATTTCTTCCGCAGCTTACAAGTCACCATGATACAACTTTTAACTTTGTCTTCAAAATCGGTCTTTTGCACGCTCTCCTCTTGTGTTGCCACACAGCTCTGCTCTGCTATAGAGGGTTTTCATGTGACGTATCGGTCACGTCATTTTGTGTCCCGCGGCCATTCTGGATTACGATGCGGTGTCCGCTGTGATACACTACATGCATTTGGTGAACACTTGCAGAAGCTTCAACGTCGGTGTAAAGAAGCCTCACGGCACCGTGGCGCTGAGAGAGATCCGCCGCTACCAGAAATCCACTGCTCCCAGAATTTTATTTTATTTGGCAATAAAATTATATAAGAATACATAAAAATACTGCCAAAGATAACACAAGAACGCTCCCAATACAGATGCTTATTTACATTGTGGTCCTCGAGCACCAAGCTGCTGAGCCGCAAGCTGCCCTTCTAGCACCTGGTGAGAGAAATTGCTCAGGACTTCAAGACCGACCTCCGCTTTCACAGCTCCGCTGTGATGCTCTGCAGGAGGCCGGCGAGGCTGACCTGGTCGGCAGCTTCCTAGTTCACAATATCGCAGTGTGACACAGTTGGCCAGCTCATTACATCACCACTAAATTCACTATCTGGTACAAGATACGGATCCACTGAACCAACTGCTACACATCTATCACGATAAGTAGCTTTATCCCGAGGATTTAAAGCATCGTAATAACTGTACATTCTCTCCATTTTTCTATCACACGCCAGCCTCCTTGTAATCCAGAATGGAGACGGCACCTGTCCTGCAGGAAATCGGTCGTGATTGAAAACCATCTATAGCGGCTTCACTGGAGTTATCTTCCATGGCTTTAAACACACATCCACTTTCACGCAGTCACCCACATTTTAACTTTGTGTTCGTCCAATATTGACTGAAAATTCACTCTTTTGTGAGCTGGCGTTCTGCCTAAATGCTCGTTTGAAGCATGATGATGAGTCACTGCGTCAGTGCGCGCACACAGCGGAGCTCATGTGATCCATTAACAAGATATTAAATCAACATACTTTTACATACAACAGACATCAACATACAACAGACTTTTACAGCTAGGAGAGGAGCCTCGTTAACTGAAGATAATGCCTCTAAGCCGCTCAGAGCCATGAAACTCACACGATAGTTGAAGAAACTCTCTCGTAGCAAAGAAAACATGCTGCGTGGCTCCATCTTCATCCTTCATTATTCGGTGGGACCCAGGCTTTACACATCTGTGATGGCACCATCAATGCTGAAAGGTACATCCAGATTTTGGAGCAACACATGCTGCCATCCAAGCAATGACTACAAAACGTTTTTTAAAACTTAAATTTTCCTGATGTTGCATTTGATGAACTTTTACCCATAGTTCACTTTTTTGAAGTTTATTTCATTGGATCATGAGAAACCTCCCGCACTTAGCACCACATCACTTTTAAAAAATATGAGTTTACACCATACTATTTAAAATAACGTAACAAGAAAAGAATTAAGAAGTAGCAAGAAATAACAAGAAAATATATACAAATAAAATATATACAAAATAAATTTGTCTGCAATTTGATGGTAAGAAAATTGACAATAAGGAGTACCAAGTTGTGTGCTTGAAAAATGACAGAACATTACAACTTGGCATTTTGGCAAGTGACAGTGGAACTGCTGCAGACATATATGGGTGATTCTTTAACTACGGGCACTATTGGCCTTGTAAATGTAATTTCCACCACACCATTGCCTTACAATATAAAGCGCCTTGGGGCAACTGTTGTGATTTGGCGCTGTATACATATGCTCTGATGTCACTGTTTATCTCCATAGAAACTATCCAAACAATCTTTCATACAAACTGTTTAAAGGGACATTACAGTGTTGTGGTGGAAATTACGGCAATAGTGTGGGACAACTACATTTTGTTTAAAAAAATCACAACAGTTGTATGACATTGAATACCCCAATTATGTTTTGATTATTTTACTGATATTTTATTCAGAGATATTTTAAAACATTAGAAAAAACGTTTCTTTACCATTCATTTTTATCATTGAAGATCAAAAGTCTGGGTGTGGGACAAGCACAAAACGGCAATATTTGCATATAATGATGCTGAAAAAGGGTGAAAATCATCATAGACTACTAGAACAAATTTCTTAACACACTTTCATTGTAAAGATAACTATGAAAGTGTGAAATTTCCCCTTTTTTCTGTTTTTCATACAATATGATCAAAGGACATAATAAGTGCCCGTAGTCTAAGAATCACCCATATATAACACTACAGGACCTGCTTGATGTGTACAGTGCATGGAACAGTATTCAGATGATCATCTCTGACACAACAGTCAATACTGGTCGCAAAAATGGTGTTGTAGCCAGGTTTCAGAGAACATTTCGAGACAAGGGATTCAATGAACCTCAATACATCGGCTGCCAACACCACATTCTTGATATTGTTCTGCAACATGTGTTGGATTTCTTTTTTCCTATATGGTCACGGTCACCTAACATTAACTGCGAGTTTAATGGTGAGATTTTGGAACAGTATGATGATTTGCAAAATGCATACATGGGCACAGAAGGGATACCAGAGTATGAGAACCTTGGCTGGAGAGATGATTTTAAATTCCTTTTCGAGCTTTGTGAAGCATACAAGTTTTACAAAACGGAGGAAAAATGGTCTCGCCAGGTAGAACTCATGAGGTATTTTTGCACTTATTGCATTTTCCAAATTGGCGAGAACAGCTGAGGGTAACTTGTGATTTCATTGCAACTACATGGTCGCGGGCCTGGTTTTATAACCAACACTATTCAGAGACGGATTATGAAGACCTGCTGTCAGCAATATCCAAACTTAAGTGTCCCAAAGCTGTGAAATGCTTCTCTACTCACTGGAAAAACGAACCATATACTTGCAAAACAGACAAATATCTTAACAGCAAATTTATTAACACTAATACACAAATCTGAAACACTATTAAAAACACTACAAATGGTATATGTACTCATTTTCATGTATTCCTCATGTGTATTGTATGTAAAACTGACATGTTATTAATAAAGAGTGTTTGAGTCGTGAGGTGTTTTAATGTGAAATATGAAACTGTCTTAGGTGCGGGAGGTTTTTTCAAGATCTGGCAAAACCAAAGTCATTTTTGTGAGTTTTAGGTAAAAGTTCATCATTTATAACCCCAGGCTAATAAATTTGAGATTTGTCATAACCCTACCCTGCGTATTTCAGCAAGACAATGCCAAGCCACATTCTGCACGTGTTACAACAGCGTGGCTTCGTAGAAAAGGAGTGCGGGTACTAGACTGGCCTGTCTGCAGTCCAGACCTGTCGCCCATTGAAAATTGTATGGCACATTATGAAGCACGAAATACGATAACGGAGACCCTGGACTGCTGGACAACTGAAGTTGTACATCGAGCAAGAATGGGAAAGAATTCCACCTACAAAGCTTCAACAATTAGTGTCTTCAGTTCCCAAATGCTTATTGAGTGTTGTTAGAAGGAAAGGTGATGTAACACAGTGGTAAACATACCACTGTCACAGCTTTTTTGAAACATGTTGCAGGCATCCATTTCAAAATGAGCAAATATTTCAGTTTGAACATTAAATATCTTCCCAACTTCATTGGAATTGGGGTTGTATTTGAATTTTCCATACTGTCTCAATCTTTTCTCATTTACGGTTGTACATATTTTTACCACCTCTTTGGCATAATTGCAGACTACATGCCTTCGGCAGCACAATGACTTAGTTGTTAACACTGTTGCCTCCCAAGAAGAAGGCCATGGGTTTGATTCACACCTGTGGCCTTTCTGTGTGGTGTTTGCATGTTCTCCCCGTGTTTGCGTGGGTTTCCTCCAGGTGCTCCAGTTTCCTCCCACATTTAAAAGACATGCAGGTTAGGTGAATTATCCAGGTCTCCCTTGCCAAAACGGTCTCAATCTCAATGGGACTAACGTGGTTAAATAAAGGTTAAATTAAATTAAATATCCATGACTGTGAGTACTGAGGATTTGATGTTGTTTTAATGGCTAAGAGTGGTGAGTCAGCATCTTTTGGCTTTTCTCTTTTCACTCAGGATTGCCACAGCAGATTCGATGTGGATCCGCATGTTAAGTTGGATGAAGTGTTACCGTGCATGGGTTTCATGATACCACTGCACATTTCATGGGCACGGGTGCTCTTTACCTGAGAACCTTCTGCTTTGGAAGCAAGTGCACTGACCACTTGTCCACCACCAGTGTTGCCACAGTTACTTTGAAAAAGTAACTTAGTTACTTTACTGATTACTCAATTGTAAAAGTAACTAAGTTAGATTACTAGTTACTTTTTTAGTTACTTTTCCCAGCTGCCGACAACAACCCTCAACCTCAACATGACAATGATACCTGTTTTGCCAAAACTCACTTTATAGTCACCCTTTCTTGACTTCAATGAAAATAAATACTTGTTTTATAAAAAGTAAAATAAAGACGTCTTTCTTGACCTCATATTTAACTGTTGACAGCACTGTAACAGTAAAATTTGCAATTTCGAGCCTACATTGTTTATAAAGGTAACTATTAAATTCTAACATTTTTCTAACATTTAAATTCTCTCTAAACATTTTACTTGTCGAAATTATTATTATTTTAAGCAATATTAGTTGTAGTAAAAAACGGCTTCAAAATTGCACCTTTAATCTAGGGGTGTTGTGGGGGGCACATCCTTGCCCCACGCCCCCATTCCATCTAGATTCGCCCCTGCTTTGGCGTTTGAGCACAAAGAATGGATAACATTTATTTATGCAGAAAACAGGACCAGATTTACAGGTAAGAAAGTTTTATTGCGTTTTCACATCATGTGGTCCTCAGAAAGAGAGTTTAGGTGCATTTGAGTGGAAAATAGTGTTAGTTGTTGACGCGTCGCGGAGGATCAGCTGTTTTTAACGTGCAGATACGGAGCAGCTCAGCTCAGAATTCTAAATAAAGGAGGAAAAAACGTATAAAATGTCTTTGTAAAGCTCAGTGCAGGTGTGCTGATCACCGCGCTTTAAGAGGTGAGGACGAGTCGAGCAGCTGCAAAAAAACCGCGGATTAAAAGCTCACAGCTCGCTTAAAGTGGGCAGTTCAGTCGAACCCCGACCTCCTGCCCACAGACCAAGTTTAATGCTGTTATCGACCCACAATGAAAAATAATAGTAACGCACAGTGACATGGAGAAGTAACTTTAATCTGATTACTGATTTGGAAAGATTAACGCGTTAGATTACTCGTTACTAAAAAAAGTGGTCAGATTAGAGTAACGCGTTACGCGTTACCGCCATCACTGTCCACCACATATTGATTATTTGTCTGTTGACACACTATGCATATTCACTGATAAGTAAAAGCTATTTATGACATTATTTTTGAAAGTATTCTCATGTTTTAGGTCTGGAGTGCCTTAAAGGGTTGCACAGTATTGTGTGTCATGTGCTGTAACCTGTTTTACTGAAAATTGTCTCCTCCTGTGCAGGACTTGGTTTTGGCATCTCATTTCTTCCCTGTAAGGATTCCTCCTGGCTTTTCCTTACAGCTGCATTCCTTACTGTGCACCCCCTACAACTGAACCCAGTCACCCCAGTCAGCAAAGTGAACAACCTCTCTAACCCTGATGTTTGACTTACAACTAAAAGATAACCTTTAATTTGCAAGCCGGTAGGGGCCAGTTTCATCAAAGGCTCAGGTTAAGAGTTGTTTTTAAGAAATCACCATCATATTTCACTTGTTATTGGGCAACAGTCAGTTTAAGTCAGTCAGTTTTCAATCAGTTTTTTAATGCTGGGGCAAATTCCAAGGAAATGACAACGTGACAAAGATGCATAATCTACATGATTGAGAGCCAGGTTGATATTTAAAAGATCGAGCAGCATAGTTTGGGATGTGGTTCTCTGTACGTTTCCACTCACCCGGTTATCCAATAAACACGCCTATATTTGCATTTCTTTACAGTGCACAGCAAAGTGGGCCAGAGTGAAGAGGGAGGGGGTAAGCAATGAGGACGCTTGTGAGCACATAACAGAGGAATGTGGGTGTGGACTCCTGCCAAAGGCATATGCGATCCTTATGTTCCCCTGGGTGCGAGAAGACAGAATGCGGTTAGACGGCCGGGGCCATGTCAGGACACAGATGTACTGCGAGGACACAGTCGTGTCATTGAGTTCAAACTCTGCTTCACTTGTACGTCCACATTTTCTAAAATGCACTTTTCTTTGCTGGTATTCTGACTCAAGGAGATGAAGAAAACAAAAGATAACTTTGATTTGAGAGAGATGGTGCAGATTTAAATGATAGATTATCCAGTGACTAAATAAAAGTAGTGGGGTGTGAACAGGCCATTTAACTGATCTTATTCATGTTATGTTTGTTTAAACATACTGAATGTAATAAAGGCCTCAGATTGTTTTGTGAGCAGTGACTCATATAGTTTGATTACAGAGGCTTGCATGTAGATGTCTGAGAAATATTTAAAGCCGTTTCCGAGTGGTCTGGGTTGGTACGGCACACTATTTTGTACATTAACACATCCAGATTTAGGAATGGGTACCAAAATAACCGACCTGTCCCATATCACTTTTTCAGCACCCTTTCAGTTGGAGTCCCAGAATTATAGACCAGTGTCAGGGGCTCAGCACTCCTGCTTCTGATTGTTCCCCCTGCCTTTACTGCACATGCATCTTTTCAGAGCGTCAGCAGTGATTCGCCGATTATCGCCTTGTTTCTGCTTAAAACTCTCACTCCAGTCATCATCTGTCTCAGCTACAGATCTCTGACATTTTTGTATAACAATCATTTCCACATAAATTCACCAATAATTCATAATAAAAGATGGGAGGACCAATCAGACCATGACACCAGCAAGTGTCACACCAATACCAGCATCTGAGTCTGACTCTCTGAGTCTGACCCTCGACACCCATACCGATCAGAGGGAATAATGTAATTATTAACCATCAGATGCCAAAGTAAAACCTCTTAAATCATTCTAAAGTCAGTTTTAAGCGGAAACAAGGCAATAATCTGTTCATCGCTGCTAGCGGTCTGACATGACGCATGCGCAGTGAAGGCAGGGGGACAGATCACACTGGTTCAAGCAGACAAGTGTAGAGGAGCGCTCAGTCTAGGAGAGTGCTGAGACCCTAACACCAGGCACAGCCCCTTCACACATAGTGCGAACTTGGTCCAATTGCGCATGAAGCAGGAATCACAAGCAAAACATGTAAAATCAGCGCTGCTTCCAACATCGCGTACACCTGTTGCTACAACTATTTGTGCACACCAGTGGCTGAAAGACAGGGTACGCGCTGTGAGAGCCCATTGTACCCCCTCGCGGCAGGTGTCGGGCCAAATTCCAGCTGACACACACGAACATCTAACACGCTCGTTTGGCACTTACAAAATGTGTGGCCATTCGCGCTATCATCACGAAAACAGTCAGCAGACGATCACTGTCGAGCTGGATGTGAAATTTGTCTAAGTGCACCACGACTGTGGAGTTGCAAAAAGCCACACACCTGGGGGCCGGACAGCGAGGTCTAATCGCACACAGCATGAAGAGGTGCCTGTCAGCTGATGAGCTGATCACAGCACACTGACAGCTGGATGATGGCTCAGTGCACACATTACAAACACAGAAACCACCGCCAGGTCAGTTATATACAACACCTACATACCAATTACATATCAAATAAAAATGAATGACCACATAACACAGAGTGACAGAGTGATATGTTGGTCTGGGCACTTGTTAATTTCATTAATTTTTCTGCACGGATTACAGGCCAGCAATGGTAGCGCAGTGGTAAAGTTTCCATCTGGTAATCAGAGCTTACAGGTTTGAATCCCGTGAGTGACACTTTTTTAACCAGGGTTATTTAACTGCAGGGTTCTGTATTGTGTCCCATTTTGTGTATTATTTATTTTAACCCAGTGATATTCACTAATTATACAGATGGTTTTTATTTTATTGTTCTCCACATCAGCAGCATAATGTGGTGCAGCTGCTCGCTCTGTGTTCCTGCTTGAAAGACACTGTTGTATGCACGAACCGTCGCACCGGGATCGTGCACGCCTGCCCATGGGCTCAATGTTTGCATGATTCGCTCATGCAATCTTTTTTACCGTGAGTCGCCCTGAGTTGTACTTATTCATACTGTGTATGATGGGGCCCTTACAAAAGGGAGGTGCTAACTTGCTGCTGTGCATTGATTGGCTCAACAGGTAAAACAAAGCTGCAGTTCTCATGTGAACAGACGGTTTCAAATATAAAAAACATTCATACACTGGGTTAATAGAAAGTCTTAATCTTACCTGTTACATCATTTCTGTCAGATTCATAATCACAGCCTGATGAAAACTTATCCACATAAAGTGTCCTTATTTTGGAAAACAAACTCTGGCAATACTTTAATTCCTTGTCATTGCTGAAGAATCAACATATTTAAAGAAGTCCCCCTGTGTTTGTCTGCTCTGGTACGTTTCTCAGCCTGAACCAAAGGACGACTGCACTTTGTCCCACAACAAGAAAATTTTAAAAGTTGAAAGAGTCACAGTACCTCATTTATTCATGCCAGCATTTACCACAGGCATCACTCGACTCTTCAGCATTCTGCACACGATGAAAATAAATCCTATGATCCACCAAGACAAAAATTATATTAAATTCAATTAAATTAGAAAAATGTTCAATTACACTGTTTGGACTCCGTGTGGACGGGGTGAGGCTGCATAAAAGCGTACGTGCCGATGACGTGCATGTCGACATCTATATGCTCCCCCTACCAAACAAAAGGGTACTGCTGCTGATGGAAACGCAAACCAAGCCAGACCTTACTGTACCAACCCAGACCACTTGCGGGAAGCGAGGCTTAAGGGTTTGAGCAATCTGACATTTGACCCCAACAACTTTGACCTTATAGGAGTTCACTACATGGACTGTTCATACTGCAAGAGTCAAATTGTTCACAATGTTGGGTTTCAGGATCATACTAATTCATTATTCTTAACATCTAAAATATTTAAACTCTGTGACATTATTTAATTGCAAACAACACTGTTTATGTATAAAGTCACAAATAATTTATTACCTAGGAACTTAATGATAATGTTTACTGATAATGTTTTTCACGATGGAAACGGGGGTGATAGTTTGAGGGGAACACTGAATTTTAAAGGTATAGGGCCACTGAGGTTTTAAAGATTTAAGACATACAAACAATTTTCACTCGCATGACTATTATTACTTTAAGTAGGGGATTCAAAATATGACATGACCAAAAGCATCAAAATTTGCGTTGTCTAAAAAAAAATTATGAAAACTTCCTCTGAAGGGTAACATTTCTAAAGAACAGATGACTTTGAACTACAGACAGCAGCGATGGTTGAGACTGACAGCAATGTCCTAAATCACGTGGGGAGTTCCCCAGACTTGTGCGAAGCATTATGGGAAAAATATGGTGGCAGCCAATCAGAGTAGAGCGACTTATGTTGGCTCATCTTACTCTGGATCCTCCTCCAACATTGCAGAAAATACGCCAAAACCATGACGTTTATGTGTAAAACTAAGATGTTTCTCATATTGTATATTATGTAAAAGCAAGGGAAAAATAAACACTTCTAAAATCAAAAAATTGAAAACACCACTGGAGTGATTTACAAGACATTTCACAGATGTCAGCATCATGCATCGCATCACAGTAACTTCCGCCCTTTTCAAGACCTCATGCATACACACACACACACACACACACACACACACACACACACACACACACACACACACACACACACACACACACACACACACACACACACACACACACACAAATGCAAACTACACACACACACACACACACACACACATGTTATGGAATGCTCCCCCCCAGATAAATATGTTCTCTTGATTAAAATGAGCTGTAATTTTAGAAGACATTTAATTTATAATTTAACATTATAATGCTGGGATTTCAGGAGAAACTAAATTTTGTCAGTGACAAGTTGAGACTGAAACAGGAAGTGCTAAATTTTGAGTCTGCATTGAATGTTGAACACTTCCTGGCATGGGTGAAGCTCGGTTGCACTGGCATGTCATGGCACTGCACATCTGGTTGAAAAGAGCCATTTTGAAATTGTTGACACATATTGACTGCTAGGTCCCACCAGTAGTTGTTGCTGTGTTCCACAAAAAGATCTAATCCACTTTAATAGAAAAAGAAACATCTTTGAGCCAGATTTGAACCTGAACACAACATCTGACTCACGGACTCCTAATAACACCAAAGTTATATTGGTGAGTAAAAGACCATATTTTATGCCAGAACTGAGGTCCAGGTTGTTAAAAGCAGCATTTCTCCTTTAATTTGGGTTTCCTTATATATACATGTTTCTCCGGTGATTTTAGATTAATAAAATGAGCAGGCAACAGCTGATTCATGCTCTGTTTGCTTATTTGAGATGTAAGATGCTGCCTGACTGTTTCTCAGTTGCCCTCAAAAGTATTGGAACACTTGGTATTTCACACTTTTTAATTTGTTTATGCCTTTTCGAATACAAAAAAGAGAAAAATCTAAAATTATCTTCCTTAAACCTAAACTGATTGCAAATCTCTGCAACTTATAAATTTAATTAAAAATATAAAATACAACTTCCTGATGAAGAGGAGGATTTTCTCAAAAAGACGACTTGAAAGTTCAGCTAATTTGCCCATATTTTGCAGCCCTACTGTCAACTAGCTGAACAGTATGAATATGAATTTACATCTACATTTTAAAATTGCTTAAAGTGACAGGGGGTTAAGCAGGCTGTAGTTAGCTGAAGCTGAAGGTTTTAAGCCATGCTAATGCTCCAAAGAAGCATTTACTGAAAATAAAGTTTCAAGGACCTAAATTACATGGTGAGGACTTTTTCCAGGCATGTGAGATGCAACTAAAGAAAATGCTTAAAATGACTAATTATAAAGTACAATATAGTATATGTATGATTTATGTATATGTTTATGTGTATACGGTGCATCCGGAAAGTATCCAAAGTGCTTCACTTTTTCCACATTTTATGTTACAGCTTTATTGTAAAATGGAATAAATTCATGTTTTCCCTAAAAATTCTACTCACAACACTCCATAATGACAATATGAAAAAATGTTTTTTTTTTGTTTTGTTTTTTGTAAATGTATTAAAAATAAGAAATCACATGTACTTACGTATTCACACCCTTTGCTCAATACTTTTTTGATGCACCTTTGGCAGCAATTACAGTCTCAGGTCTTCTTGACTATGATGCCACAAACCTCATGCACCTATCTTTGGGCAGTTTTGCCCATTCCTCTTTGCAGCACTTCTTAAGCGCCATCAGGTTGGATGGCGAGCGTCAGTGCACAGCCACGTTCAGATCTCTCCAGAGATGTTACATTGGACTCGGGTCTGGGCTCTGGCTGGGCCACTCAAGGACATTCACAGAGTTGTCCTGAAGCCACTCCTTTGATATTTTGGCTGTGTGTTTAGGGTCACTGTCCCACTGAAAGATGAACCGTTACCCCAATCTGAGGTCAAGAGCGCTCTGGAGCAGGTTTTCATCCAGGATGTCTCTGTACATTGCTGCATTCATCTTCCCCTCAATCCTGACTGGTCTCCCAGTTCTTGCTGGTGAAAAACATCCCCACAGCATGATGCTGCCACCACCATGCTTCACTGTAGGGATGGTGCCTGGTTTCCTCCAAACATGACGCCTGGCATTCACGCCAAAGAGTTCAATCTTTGTCTCATCTGACCAGAGAATTTTGTTTCTCACGGTCTGAGAGTCCTTCAGGTGCCTTTGGGCAAACTCTAGGTGGGCTGCCATGTGGCTTTCACTAAGGAGTGGCTTCCGTCTGGCCACTCTACCATACAGGCCTGATTGGTGTATTACTGCAGAGATGGTGTTCTTCTGGAAGGTTCTCCTCTCTCCACAGGGGAATGCTGGAGCTCTGACAGATTGACCATCAGGTTCTTATCACCTCCCTGACTAAGGCGTTTCTCCCTCAATCGCTCAGTTTAGACAGGCAGCCAGCTCTAGGAAGAGTCCTGGCGGATCTGAACTTCTTCCATTTATGGATGATGGAGGCCACTGTGCTCATTGGGACCTTCAAAGCAGCAGAAATGTTTCTCTACCCTTCTCCAGATTTGTGCCTCGACACCTTCCTGTCTTGGAGGTCACACATTATATAGCTGGTTTGCTGGATTATAGTTTGTATATGCATAAACATATATTTAATAATTTTGAAGAAATCGTTATAATCATGTGTTTTTCATTATACGAGGTCTGTTAGAAAACTATCCGACCTTTTTATTTTTTGCAAAAACTATATGGATTTGAATCATGTGCGCTTGCATCAGCCAAGGTTGAACCTTCGTGCGCATGCGTGAGTATTTTTAAAGCCTGTCGGTTGCGTCATTCGCCTGTGGGCAGGCTTTGAGTGGGCACTGGTCCACCCCCCTTGTCGGATTTTTATTGTGAAGAAATGGCTGAGCGACTGCCGCTTTGCTGCATGAAAATTTTTTCAGAAACTGTGTGAGACAGCCAGGTGGAAACCATTCGGAAAATTCAGATGGCTTTCGGTGAAGATTGCATGGGCATCACAGAGATTAAGGAGTGGTACAGCCGGTTTAAAGACGGCCCACAATGGGGCAGGGCGCGCCGCGCTCTGAGCGGCGATCGACAGGCTGAAATGACCAGATCATTTCCAAACTAAATGCTGTGTTGATCCGGGACGTCGTCTGACTACCAGAGAAATGGCACAAGAGGTGGACATCAGCCATTTTTCGGCAGATTCCACTGTTACAGAAGATTTTGTAATGAAAGACGTGCAGAGGCATTCGTGCCTCGGGATGGAGCCGCTAATGGCGGAGAACAAAAAGCAAGTCCGTGTTGGAAGTCTCACAGGACATGTTGTGACATGCCAAGCTCTCCGCAATTTCTCGGATACTCACTTGACCAAAAAGCCACCGAAAGCCGTCTGAATCTTCTGAATGGTGTGTCATGGTTCGTCTTTCGTCTTCTCAGGATGTCGTCTTTTAGATAACACAAACTAATTGCAAGTGATATGCTAGAAAAGGACACAACACTTTAGAATAATTCAGCCTTAAGCAAGATAAAATGCACAGAGTTTTTAAGTTTATTTAAGCCTTCGACACAGAGCTTAGACAAACTGAGTCCTCTAGAGAGACTGAATAAGTGACAACCGCGCTCATCTATTTATTGGAGACCCGCGGGCATCGCTCCTCCTTCGACTTTTTTATTTATTTCATTCCCAAGACATGGTTTTCTATTGGAAGCGTCCTCTAGTGAACCCTAAGCAGGTGTTAGGCCATTATTTCAATGTGACAAACGCTCCCATTAAAACGTGAAGGATTTACAACTGATTTTTTTAAAAGACCTTCAGCCACAGGTGCAGCTGGCCTGAGGCCCCCCGCACGTGGCCTCAGCCACAGATGCAGCTGGCCTGAGGCCCTTGCACGTGGCCTGCGGGAAAGCACCTAAAAGGCCTTGGAAAGCCCCTGACAGACTGAATGACTAATAGAGCCCTTTTTTTGGGTTGAACACCTGCTAGTTCAACCAGAGGACATACAGTTCGGATCAGGACACTTGATAGTTCATCATAGTTCAAATAAGGACCTAAAAATTCTTCTACAGTCCCTCCTCTGGGACTCGAAAGAGTCCCATTACATCAATTATACTCTTGGGTTGTTTACTGACAAGACATCCTCATTTGTGCATTGCAATAAAAAAGAAAGAAAAACACATCACTCGACTTACTGATAACTCTGGTGCGGATATGAATATCAGTGATACTTCACACGGTAAATATATTGAAGTGCAAGTGAACCTACATACTAAGGCACAAGGTGAGCAATTAGCTGGATTATATCAACGCAAGGTGACATTCAAACATTGAGTTTTGGTGTAATTCAAGGCACTTAAAATGGCCACATAAAACAAGTTACAGCAACCTCTTAATCATGGCAAAGTAAAGGCATTACATTGACATTAGTGCAACCAATCATCTTCTGGAATCTATTGTCTCACTCAACCAGAGGCTCCAACCCATTATACTTGGTTCTACATATTATTTTGTTAAAGCGTCACACATTTATTACTTAAATGCATCAAATAACCCCTACGTTACCACTATTTAGTCAACCAATCAAGAAACTATTCTAAGGTTAGCGCAGCTATGTCTAGTTAAATGATAAACACAATAAATGGTTTCCCTTCATGTCCGTCCTTAAGTCATTTGCCTTAGTCAATCATATAATGGTTTTCATTATAGGCCATTTCTCAACATTCTCCACTTTGTTTTTCTTCTTTTTCAGCTTGTTTTCTAATGCCCTTTTTGGCCAGGCGCCAAATTTAGGCGATGCATGTCTCTTGAGGCATGCTATAATTTAAGAAAAAGGGGTCCCTATGGTGCATCTTTACTACTAAATCTCCAAACACACCGTGTAAGGGTCCCCTTTTTATAACTTTGCAATGTGATATCTATGTGTATGCATTTAGCTTTATCTGTGTTACGCAGATGATGGTAAGGACAGACATTTACCCAACCTTCGTTACTAACATATATCCTTCTTTGTTTTTATTTACACTCAGATATCTGAAACCAGTCCGCAATTCAAACTCAAGAACCAAGATCATAGTCCGTGTTCAGTGCCATTACGTCAGTCCGCGCTCCTCAGCATTTACTCAGCATCTGAAGTTTTGGGAGAAGTTGGGGAATATGGGGAGGTTGGCCTTTCAGGGGTAGTGGGGGAAGGATCAGGAATTCTGGCTTTCAGACAGTCGTGCAGTTCTCTGATGGATCTTTCCAGCTCCTTGTGCTGCTTGGCCAGGTTGTACAGGGCCCCCAGAGAATTCTTGCCCACATTCAGGGTGGTGGTGGCCAGCCCTAGCTGTTCCCTTTCCATATGCTCCATCATGCTGGCTAGCATGTCCATACTAGACTGAAGACCACACAGTTGAGTATGGAGGCCCTCCTGAGCACAAGAGATGTTGGCATTGTCACGGTGTATCCTTAACAGGTATGCAGCTGTCTGACTCAGTTGTGGCATGATTTCCTCAAATAGCCCATGGGGAATGTGATTTGTGAGGGGCAGGAGCTGCTCCAAGGTTTTTGGAACAGACTCTTGTGGAAGACGAAGCTCTCGAACCAAGATTGCCATGTCCAGTGGGGTGACCATGACCAGATTAAGGTTGTGCAGTCCAGGGGACAGGAAGTACAAGGGGGAAGGCATTTCGTGTGTGGGGGGAGTATTGTTGATGTCGCACAGGCAAGTGGTTGGGAATCTCTGCTTCTCTGTCTTCTGTAGCACCTTTGACCTGCAAAAAGATAGTTTTGTGTATTTGGGTTAACTGTCTCAGATAATTATGCCATTCGTCTTGTAGCTGCTCCAGCGATGGTCCTTCGTAGGGTCCTCTCAGGTATGGAATAGGCATCGGCCGACCTGTAAGAGCTTCAAATGGTGTCAAATGGGTTAGTCGGTTAGTTTGTGAGCGCATTGACAATAAAGCAAGCGGCAACGCATCCAGCCAGGTTAGTTTGCCATTGCTGTCTGCTATGATTTTTGCTAGTTTGTTCTTTAAAATGCCATTAGCCCGTTCCACCGCCCCATTTGATTGAGGGTGATAAACACACCCAAACTTCTGTTTGATACCCAATTGTTTGAATGTTTCTTGTGTAACCTTGGCTACAAAAGCCCTACCGTTGTCAGATGAGATAGTATCTGGAATGCCAAATCTTGGAAAGACATCTCGGCACAAGAATTTGGCTACCGTTTTATGGTCTTGATTTGCAGAGGCTACTGCCTCAATCCATCGGCTGAATCTGCATATCACTACCAAAACATATCTCATTCGTTTAACTGGGTTTTCAGCTCCCATGTCTATGAAATCCATCATAAGATGTCTGAATGGCCCATCAGGGACCGGAATGTGGGCTAAAGGGGCTGTGAATGATTTCCGGACATTGTACTGTGCACATACCTCACACTCATTCAACAAACGGTCCACTGTAGCTGCCATATATGGTGACCACCAGACAGCTTTTAGTTTGTTCATAATTTGGATTTGCGAACAATGATCGGGTCCGTGGGCCCAAATGATTGCATGTCGTAATAAATTGGTGGGTAACACAAAATGTCCATGACTACTGCGCCACAGCTTGTCTGCTGGCCCCTGACTGCGTGTCTCAATAGCGCCTCGTTTAACCCACATTCGTTTTTCTTCTCCACTGGCCCTACTTTGAGCCACTATCAGTGCGTCAAGTGAAACCAGTGGGGCACAATCTTGGATGGTTAGCAGGGGAAACATATTTTCTCCTTGTGCTCCTTTGCGAGCTGCGTCATCTGCTAGGTTGTTACCTTGAGCTATGATGTTATTATTCTTTTGATGACCTGCACATTTAATGATGGCTACCTCAGACGGTAATTGGAGAGCTTGTAACAGTTGGGAAATCGCTTCTCCATGAGTGACAGGGGTGCCATCTGCTCTCAGGAATCCCCTTTGTTTCCAAATGTTTGCATGTACATGACATATGCCATAAGCGTAGGCTGAGTCTGTGTAAATATTAACACGTTGATCTTTAGCTATCTGGCAAGCCATAGTTAAGGCTTTGATTTCTGCCAGTTGGGCTGAACAAGGCTGATCAATTCCTTGGGACTCCAGTAATTCAAAGGTCTCGCCATCCGTGTTTAGTTTAACAATCCCCATACCTGCATGCAATCCCGCGGCATCCCGAAAGCATGAGCCGTCCACGAACAGGGTTAGATCTGCATCTATGGCGTGATTATACAAATGTTCTCTGGCTCTCAAAAATTTCTCTGTCTCTGCCACACAGTTATGTGGAGTACCATCTAACGGTGTGGTCAATTTGGTGGCGGGATTCACCGTGTGACAACGTTGTATTGTTATTTCTGGAGCGGACAACACAACTTCATATCCAGTGCGTCTAGCTTGTGTTAAGACAAAACGTTGACTGGTTAGCAGGGCATGTAACTGATGCGACGTGTACAACGTTACTGCATGATCATAATACAAACTCCTTGTTCATCAGCCATCATCATCTCGATAGCTAATCTATTTTGCATTGTCATTAGCGAGGTGGCGTGCAGTTGTTCGGTTAAGGCTCCTACTGCTGCCAATGTCCAGTTCAGGTATCTTTGCTGATTATACCACAAGTAATTAATCCACTGCACCTCCTGGAACCTAGAACGGATTTTTGGAGTAACCCCGAACAGAGCCAATGCCCATCCCCATTTATCTGCGTCTTCATCTGCTTTAACTCTGCTACTGTCTATGGCTTCTAATTGTCGGGGTATCCCTTCTGGTATCCCGTTTCTTACTGTGATGTTGTAGTCTGTTTTAAACGTCATTATTCCTCTTTTCTTACGAAGTTTCTGTGGCATGGGTTGTATTGAATTTGGCATTTCAATTACTGTTATAGCTCCTGTGAGCATCACAGGAGCACAAAGGCCTTTCCAATTAGGGGACAGCGATGACAGGAGTTTCCTTCTTTGTCCGCATATCCAAAAGATGTCAGCTAAGGGTACCGTTCCCTTAGCTAAATTTGGAGTAGATACCCATGAAGCATGGGTGAGATTCAGTCCAATTACAGACCCCCCTGTGGCCGGTACTATTTGTTCACACTGTATGCCTGCTGCTGGCAGGGTGTGACAGACGGTAATGTTCCATGCTGTTTTGGCCGGTTTGTATTCTTGCTGCTTTTGCATACACTGTATGTGGTGTTTTGACTGGGTCGTCCCTACCTGCCAATCGCTTATGTATTGTGCTACTAAGCCTTTAGCTATACAGAATGGGTGTATCATCCCTTTCTCTATTTTAATCATAGGTGGAACGGTTCCTTCTGTACTTAGAGGCACTGGACAAAGTTTACTGTCGGCAGCATATTTTTCATCACCTACTGCCATTTTCATAACACATTGTGTATAGCATTCTGCTTGGTCTGAGTTATGTTGGGGGCTCCTATAACAGTTGTTGATATCAGGTAGGGGTTTAGCCTGAGGTATCACACCTTTCCGGTGACAGGCTATGCAAGGCTTTTCACTGATCTGCCTAGCCGAAAATTTCAACCATTGGTAAAATAAATTGGTCTTCAACCCTTGTGTGCGGGCTAGGTCTGTACTGGGATCCCATCTCCCTAAGTGACTGCTTGTTTCTAGGCTTCTAATTGTCCTCTTTTTCCTTGGTTTGATTTTTACCCATTTTGTGGCTTCATGTACTGTAACAGTTACGTCTTGCTTGGTTTCCCTGCATCCTCTTTTATCACAAATTACCTCTATGTTGAGTGTTCCCTCCTCTTCACATTTGATGCTAATGGCTTCGCCTAATATGTAATCCCCCAGCTTTCCCTGTATTCCTATGTTCTTGTAGGCTTTTGATTTAATGTATACCAAATTATATGTTTTTCCTGTGTTTAGAATGCCTTGTTTAGCTGCTATTGCGGCCATGGCCACGGCACAGTCCGTTGTATGTTTTGGATGTCTATTTTCTCCCATACTGACCACCAGTAGTATTGTCAATCCCTTGAATAATTCCTTAATCATTGCTCTGATGACTGTTGAGATGTGCTACTAGATGTGCTACTGAGTGAGCCGTCACTAGATGAGCTGTCACTAGGGATGTGTGGTGTATCTGTGCTTTGTCTGGGTTGTACTTCCTGTGGTTCTTCTGTCAGTAAATCTACTAAGTTGCTGTCCGAGTCTGATGTCTCCTGTGGCCTGTCTATCTGTCGGTCTGTATTTCTGTCTGTCTGTTGGCCTGCGTCTCCAGTTGTTTCTGAGTCTGCATCTGAGTCTGTCGCTGCTCTATCTGGCAGGGATCCACTACTCTCTGAAGCTGTGCGTCGTCTTTGTTCAGTCAGTCTCTGTGAGCGCCTTGGCCGGTGTTCGCCTGGCTGCAGGGAGGCGTGGCCTTCCCTCGGTGCTTCTTCTGGCTGCAGGGAGGCGTGGCCGTCCCTCGGTGCTGCTGTAGGGTCTCTGGCTTCTCCTGCTTCCCCCCTTGGCCCGGCGGCTCTGCCAAGACGAGCTTGCCGAGGCCGCAGGGGCGCTGGGCCACCAACCCTACAGCAGTGGTTTAAATGAAACCAAGTGTCCTTACCGTCTACTTTGACTGCTGTACGTGAGGCAAGAATAACTTTAAAAGGACCTTCTCGGCGGGGCCTGTCCCACTTCTTTTTGAACACTTTGACGTAAACCAGATCACCAGGCTGGATGCTCTGATTTTCGAGTGGAATCTCTGCTTCTCTGTCTTCTGTAGCACCTTTGACCTGCAAAAAGATAGTTTTGTGTATTTGGGTTAACTGTCTCAGATAATTATGCCATTCGTCTTGTAGCTGCTCCAGCGATGGTCCTTCGTAGGGTCCTCTCAGGTATGGAATAGGCATCGGCCGACCTGTAAGAGCTTCAAATGGTGTCAAATGGGTTAGTCGGTTAGTTTGTGAGCGCATTGACAATAAAGCAAGCGGCAACGCATCCAGCCAGGTTAGTTTGCCATTGCTGTCTGCTATGATTTTTGCTAGTTTGTTCTTTAAAATGCCATTAGCCCGTTCCACCGCCCCATTTGATTGAGGGTGATAAACACACCCAAACTTCTGTTTGATACCCAATTGTTTGAATGTTTCTTGTGTAACCTTGGCTACAAAAGCCCTACCGTTGTCAGATGAGATAGTATCTGGAATGCCAAATCTTGGAAAGACATCTCGGCACAAGAATTTGGCTACCGTTTTATGGTCTTGATTTGCAGAGGCTACTGCCTCAATCCATCGGCTGAATCTGCATATCACTACCAAAACATATCTCATTCGTTTAACTCAGTTTTCAGCTCCCATGTCTATGAAATCCATCATAAGATGTCTGAATGGCCCATCAGGGACCGGAATGTGGGCTAAAGGGGCTGTGAATGATTTCCGGACATTGTACTGTGCACATACCTCACACTCATTCAACAAACGGTCCACTGTAGCTGCCATATATGGTGACCACCAGACAGCTTTTAGTTTGTTCATAATTTGGATTTGCGAACAATGATCGGGTCCGTGGGCCCAAATGATTGCATGTCGTAATAAATTGGTGGGTAACACAAAATGTCCATGACTACTGCGCCACAGCTTGTCTGCTGGCCCCTGACTGCGTGTCTCAATAGCGCCTCGTTTAACCCACATTCGTTTTTCTTCTCCACTGGCCCTACTTTGAGCCACTATCAGTGCGTCAAGTGAAACCAGTGGGGCACAATCTTGGATGGTTAGCAGGGGAAACATATTTTCTCCTTGTGCTCCTTTGCGAGCTGCGTCATCTGCTAGGTTGTTACCTTGAGCTATGATGTTATTATTCTTTTGATGACCTGCACATTTAATGATGGCTACCTCAGACGGTAATTGGAGAGCTTGTAACAGTTGGGAAATCGCTTCTCCATGAGTGACAGGGGTGCCATCTGCTCTCAGGAATCCCCTTTGTTTCCAAATGTTTGCATGTACATGACATATGCCATAAGCGTAGGCTGAGTCTGTGTAGATATTAACACGTTGATCTTTAGCTATCTGGCAAGCCATAGTTAAGGCTTTGATTTCTGCCAGTTGGGCTGAACAAGGCTGATCAATTCCTTGGGACTCCAGTAATTCAAAGGTCTCGCCATCCGTGTTTAGTTTAACAATCCCCATACCTGCATGCAATCCCGCGGCATCCCGAAAGCATGAGCCGTCCACGAACAGGGTTAGATCTGCATCTATGGCGTGATTATACAAATGTTCTCTGGCTCTCAAAAATTTCTCTGTCTCTGCCACACAGTTATGTGGAGTACCATCTAACGGTGTGGTCAATTTGGTGGCGGGATTCACCGTGTGACAACGTTGTATTGTTATTTCTGGAGCGGACAACACAACTTCATATCCAGTGCGTCTAGCTTGTGTTAAGACAAAACGTTGACTGGTTAGCAGGGCATGTAACTGATGCGACGTGTACAACGTTACTGCATGTCCCATGATTATGGATGATGCTTTTTGAAATGCAAAGGCAGCTGCTGCTAGACCCTGATAGCATGGTGGCAATCCTGTTTCAATGTTGTCAAGCTTTGTACTATAATAGGCCAATGGTTGTTTTCCTTCATTTGTTTCCTGCATTAGTACAGCACAAGCATAACCAGCTTTTTCAGTAACATACAAATGGAAAGGTTTCCCATAATCTGGGTTACCTAACGCGGGAGCAGATTGCATGTCTGTTTTTAGGGCCTCAAAAGCTCCCGTTGCCTCATCTGTCCACACGAGGATAGCTGCATTGCTTGTTTGCCCCACTGCTCTAATCATGGCACGCAAAGGTGCAGTTTTTATAGCATAATCACAAATCCACGGCCGACTGTACCCTGCCATCCCAAGGAATGAAAGCATCTGTCCCACTGTTTGGGGTTTGGGAGCCTTGATTATAGCCTCCACTTGGCTTGGGGCTATACATCGCGTGGTCCCACACAACTGTCTTCCCAAGTATTCTACTTGTTGTTTGCAGAACTGCAATTTGTCCTTACTTACTTTATGACCTTCATCTGCCAATGCATGCAATACAATTAATGAATCTTTTTCACACTGTTCTTGAGTCTCTGATGCAATAAGGAGATCATCCATATATTGCACCAATGTACTGGGTATGTCAAGGTGTAAATCTTCAGCCAGGACTTTGTTGTTAAAGATGGCTGGGGACAGGTTCAGTCCCTGAGGTAGCCGTGTATACGTTAGCTGTTGTCCCAGAAATGTGAATGCAAACAAATGTTGTGAGTCTGGGTGCACAGGCACACTGAAATAGGCTGAACACAGATCGATTACTGTGTACCATTTTGCTCCAGCAGGGATGCTTGATAGTATAGTATGCGGATCAGGTACTATAGGTGCATCCATTTCTATTATTGCATTGATAGGACGCAGATCATGTACCAGCCGATACTCTTTGTTATTGTTTTTAGGGATAGGATAGATAGGAGTATTGCATGGGCTTGCAGTTTTTATTAAAACTCAAGCTGCCATTAGTCCCTTAATTACTGGTTTTATGCCTTCAATAGCCTGAGGTTTTAATGGATACTGCCTTTGGTGAGGCAGTTTTGCTCCCGGTTTTACTTTTATTTTTACTGGTAAGGCTGTTTTTACTAGTCCTGCATCCGTTTTGCTTTTGGACCACACCACTGGTGGTATTTGCTCTAACAATTTCTCTTGTTGGGCCGATAACACCATCTGTCCCTCTGGTCTAGGATTGAGCTCCACTTTTTGAGCTATAGCCTCATCATTTACTTTTAAGTTAATTCGTACAAACTACTGGTCTTTTGACAGATGTACTTGTGGACTTTCCATGTTTTGCCATTCTTCAACTTCTGAGGCTGTCTTTACCATTGGACCTAGGTCATGGGATTCGTACTTTTCTGAGACTAAAAGGGTCACATGAGGCGTGGCATTCGGCACTTGATACCATTGTTGTTCAGCTGAAGTTAGCTTGACAGAAGCTGCGGCCCCTTGGGGGCCTAAATAAATTTCTGTGGTGGTTATGTGAAACAGCCGTTTCAATGCATCCCAGCAGCATGCATAGTCAGTTTGTTCTTGTTTGGCATCGAACATCAGGGTGACATGTAAAGGTAAACTAGGTGTATATACTGCTTCATAGTGTTGTTCTGCCCAGGGCTTCCATTTTTCCCATTCCAGTTGAAGATTTGAATTTTCTGGTTGTAACTTCAGCCAGTATACCATGGGTTGCACAGGTCGGACCTTATTTTCCATGTCCATAAGCACCATAATGTTGGCGAGTGCTTCGTCAGGAAAGTGTATTTGCAGTCCTTGATGGGTACACACTATCTGGGTTTGTAGCTTACATAAAATGTCTCTTCCCAGCAAATTCACAGGTGTATTTTGTGAGTATAACAGGGGTGCTTCAATTGTTTTTCCTGCAATCGTTACAGGAAGTGGGCGTGTAAAAGGTATTATTTGAGTCTTCCCAGAGAAGCCGATGGTCTTAATTACAGACCCAGAGAGGGGGAGATGAGCGCCCATTTTCCCTATGCAAGAGTATGTTGCCCCTGTATCCACCATGAAAGGGAAATCTCTGTTTTGTATATTAACGGTGATGGTTGGCTCTTCCTTAGGTATCATCGAAATAGCCAATGCCACCGTTTCCCCCTCTGTCTTCTCTAGGCCCCCCTATTGCCAATAGGCAGAGGGTCCAACCCAAGGTCGGGCCGGACAATTTCTCATTCGATGTCCAGGTTGTCCACAGCTCCAACACTCATTAGAGGGTTGATCCCCTATTGGGGGTGTTGATCCCATAGGCGGTCCCGCTTGACTGTTCCTGGGAGCTGAGTTCTGGAATCTGCTTCCAAATGAAGGTTGGCGAGATCCTCTTCGCCATCCTCCTCTTTGACCTTGAAAGTTCCGTGACTCTCCTCTCCATCCATGACTGTAGGTGGGTCCATTCCCGGGTGTGCCAGTGCTATGGTAGTGATAGTGATGCTCCACTGGTGCCGAGACTTCTCCTGCAGCAGTGCTCCCTGCTGCTCCCTGGGGGCTCTGTGTGGCTGTTACCACAGGTGCCTGTATGGTGGCAGCAGTGTTTGCCGTAGGGCCTGTGCTTGCCGGCTCAGAAGGAACAGGGGTCATCATTGGTGCCTGGGTCTTTGTTTTTTCTTTCTTGACTTTGGTTAGCTCTCCCAACTGCATCTGCACCAATTTTTTCGTCAGGGATTTTGCTGCATCTTCTTCTTTTTGTTTTTCTTTCTTGTAGATTTCAAGATGGTGACAAATATGTTCAGAGTATAAAGCCCAATTCATTTTTGATAGTCCCACGACTCCATCTAGGGCTTTCTGAACCTCATCTGGTAGAGCCTTTTTTACAGTTATTTTAAACAGGATTTCAGTTGCTGGAGAATTGTTGTGTGGGCCGCTGAAGAGGAGGTACTGCTGGCCCACCACCACTAGAGGGCGCCCTGCCTGGAGTGCGGGCTCCAGGCACCAGAGGGCGCTGCCGCCTCACAGGAGCAGCCAGGACGACAGCTGTCATCCATCACTAGAGACAGCTGATCCCAATCAAGACGGAGGTATATCAGCAGGACGGCATCTCCACCTCATTTGCCGAGATATCGCCATATCTAAGAGGTAACGTACTCAGCCAATTGTGTTGTCTCTTTGAACATAATATGTTGTTGCTTTTGCGCAGATAGTGAGTGGAACAGCAGGAGACTGTATTGGACCTTTTTGATAAGTACTCACACTCCTGCACTCACCAGTATTTTCCTGACGAGAGGTGGAGGTGGACTCTCCACCCTCCGTGTTGCTGGGTGCAGCCGCATCCACACCTGACTGTTTCTGTTTCCTGCCAGCAGTACCGGATCCGGCGAGCGGAGGCAGTGGCCACCTGGGAATTCGGGACTTGGCGGCTCCAGTATCCCCAGGGTCCGGTGGCGGCGGAGATCGGGTTGGTTCCGGTTCGACTTGGACAGACGTCTCCTATCGTCGAGCCTGCCCACACGACACCTTTGAATTAGACTTGATCTCTCTATTGTTATCAGTTGTATTTGTTGTGCCCTTTTTTCACAACAGTAAAAACAGTATATTTGATTCCTCCATTGTCCGTTCATTGTCGCCCCCTGTTGTGGGTCTGTGTTCCTACACTTTCACAACAAGAATGGTTCCATGCATTTCCTGTTTCCTCCGCCTGTCTCTTCTGGAATTGGTGCAGGAACTTCTTTGGGCACTCTTCAGGTGTCCACTCCTCATCATCCAATTTAGAGGGATCCAAGACCTCAGGGTACTTTCTTCTCAGTCCTTCCCACATGGAGTTTCTATAGCGATTAAAGGGGACTTCATCATGTTGATTAGTGCCCATCATCTGTGTTAGTCCAACCTTTCCTGCTAATTCTTCAGTGTCATGTTTTCCCATGACATGCATTAGCAAGGCTTTTATGTCACCTAAAGACAAGGTTACCCCTGCAGTGCCTTCTTCTAAGGCAGTTATCCATCTCCCAGCTCCTTGGGTGATGTCTGGCAGCCTGTTGGCCAGCCCCACCATGTCTGTCCAGCTCCATGGGGTATACACATGATGACCATTCCTGACCACCAATGGGCATATGAGGTCTTCGTCCTCCTCTTCTTCTGTGGGGGCTCCATACTGTCTTCCAGATCGAGTGCAACTGACTGGTTCCAGGCAGTCCATCCAGTTGGTTATATTCTGTTCTAAAGCCGCTATGTCTTTGGCTACACATTGTTGTCTTTGCCTGAGTCGGGCCTCTTTTGCACTCTCAATGATGATCTCACCAGAAATTTTTCGGGTGGGTGGCTCTATAATGTGATTCCCTTGATTGGGCGTCGATTGTTGTAATATTCTTCTTTCCTCGGCGTCCCTATGTCTTTGTATTCTTTCCTTCGCTAGCCGAAGCTGCTCAGCTAGTTCTTCATTATCTCTTCTGGCCAGATCCAGTGTATCACAGAAGCTCTTGTGCCACTCTTCGGAGCCTCTATAGCCTGTGAAGGTCCAGTCGGCTGACTTATGGTGGGAGGGGACGGTTTTCAGTGGACCTCGATGTACAGGCGGAGCCTTCAGGTCTCTGTCTTTATCCTCGTCTGCCTCCGTGTCACTGTTATTTGTGGCCCCCCCTGCTGGTCGTGGTGAGCGACCACTTACTTTCGGACTTGGAGACCTTGTATGATCCATTTGACAGACTGAGGACCTGTCTCCTTGTGGCTCTCGAGCTTTCAGTGTCAGTGTGAATTTGCCCTCCACATCCATGCCTTGGTCCTCTTCACGAGTTCCTAATACAAATTGTCCAGCTGTCTTTCCCATATCATGACGTTTATATGGGGGTGGCTCTGCTTCCCAGCTCGGTGCACTGGCTTTAGTCTCTTTGAATCTTTCCTCTGTCATTTTTTCTCTTTTCTGCTGTAGCCTCTGCGCTTCCTGCTTGAACAAGGCCAAAACTTCTTTTTCTTCAGTGCGTTTTTTGTTGTTATTTACGTTCTTCTGCTGATCTTTAATTTCTTTTTTCTGTATTTCTACCGCAACTGCTTCACATATCACCGGATCAAATGATCCCTCCAAAGGCCATTGCCTGCCCCCATGTGACCTTTTGTGCCACTTTCTCATACATTGGTTGGCCTTAGTGCGTTTTCCTGGATATTTTGTTAGTACTAAGTCTAGCGGGGTACTTTCCCGACCTTGACCTTGAGAGTTACCCATGTAACCCTGACAAACGCTATGTGAGGTGTTTCTATGGTGTTCTGGTAGTCCCTCAGGGGCTGTCCTGATCCAGACCAATAACTTGCTGGCTGTAACACCTGTTTTGTATTTTAAACCCTTAAAAGGATTGAATTTCCAACTGTTATGCCTGTCTTCTTTTTCTTTAACTAAATACGAAAATTTACCTGTTTCCCACCGAACCTTCCTTGGGACCACAGTCAGAGTCAACCTAGGAAACAGTTCTTCACCTGGATCGGTTGGCAGTGTTATTAAATGATTTAATGGTATGCTAAGTTCTTTATTAGGATCAGCACAAAGCAGCTCCAGCCACTGGGTTAAACCCTGATGCCACAGACGTCTTATCAGCAGCTCCCAATTAATTAGAGGGAATTGTTCTTTCTTTTGCTTCAGATTGATTACCTTAGTAATCTGCCATAATTTCTGATTGATCTCTTGTTCGTCCTGCCAATGTTCTGCTCCTACCCTGTCAAAATAGGTCCTTTCCAGCCAAAAATGTGTCCTGATTCCCTGGGTTTCGATGTCTCCGTCAGTCAAGTAATGTTCTGGGAGTATTGTTTCATCATCACTTAAGTCTCCCATCAAAGACTGTCCCAAGCATTGATCAGTCTGTCAGCTTTTTCACTATAATCTAAGCTTTAACTCTTTTGATTTATAACCAATTTTATTTCTTTACTCCTCTTACAACCCTAACACTTCCTAATGTCTTTGCTCCCAACTTTCTATTTTCCTTCTAATTTTTTACCTTTCTGCTTCTTGTCTTTTTCTGCTATGTTTGTTTATTAGTTTTCTTTCTTTGAAATAATATCTACCTTCTCTGTATTTACATAGCAGTCTCTTTTCCTGTCTTTTTCTTCACTGTCTCTGTTTCACACTTTCCTCTCTGCCTGTCATGCACCTCCCAAGTCCTTCTGTTGGGTCTAAACGCCTCCTCCTCGTACCTACTCTTCACATTAATCTTGTATGTCAGCCAGCCTGCAAGCCCTCACAGCTTTGCCTGCAACTCCCCGATTACTCTCCACTCTCCCACACACCAATCTTCAAAAGCTTTATACACAAAAATTATTAAAAACAACTTTCTATATATCTCTATCTAGACCTCTGCCACCCTTTACTCCGCGGCTTTAAACAACCTTTTTAATCACTTAACACCAATGTGTTCTGTTTAAATATGTATCTCTTCTTCACGTTAGACAGCTTCTCCGGCGCTGCCAGCAACTTCATATATTATTTTTTTTTACAAGCCCTCTTTGAGCGTACAATATTTCATTTACTTCTACGCCTTACCGCGCCTCGCGTGCGTATCCTGTGCCTTTCTGCACTTTCTTCTACTTTTTTTTTCACTTACTGAGCTCCTCGTGAGCTTAATGTGCCTTTGCACTGAAAATACTCTCTTTTTCTTTTCTTATAAAAAACTCATATTACTGTGTACTTAATTACTTATTCTTCTCCCACGCCCCACAAGCGTGTATTTGGTGCCTTACTGCACTATTTTCTGCTTCATTAATTCTCATGTATTCTGCACTAACTCTTCATTCATTTTTTAAATTTTTTTTATAGTTTTTCTCTTTTCTTAAAAAATGACGTCCTTTATTGAGCTCTTTTACTTACTGTCAGCTGTGCTACTTTGCACTTTTCTCTTTAAATCTCTTTATCACGTACGGTATTTCTACTGCGCCCCCTCAGGCGCTTATCTTGTGCTTCCTCTGCACGTATTCTCTGTTAAACTCTTTTTCTCACTTATTTCACTTCAGTCTCTGTTAAACTCTTTAAATAACCTTGTATTACCTTGTATCTATTTGTCAGTATACTCCCCTAAATTAACCCCTACAGCGCATGCTATCAGCCGGCACGTTAGTAACGAATTTCAACACCAATTATTCCCCAAGCATCCAGGTTAGTTCTCCAACACTCTTTTCCGCACCAGAGTTCATGAACATTCCTGACCTTTCACTCACACAGACATTCTTTTTCCCGGGAACACACACACCTTCTGAGCATTTTATCTACAAGGCCTGATAATTTTCAATCTTATCTTTTTTTGTCTTTTATCAATTTTCTTAGTCCAGGTTCTTTTGGGTAAGAGGCAATTAAAAAATATCACCTGTCAACTTGGGCGGAAATCCCGACTCACTCCTCCAGATCGTGCAGAAGTTATAAAAGGTTTCTGCTTACCTTTTAGTCGTGATCACTGTTATTTACGGTCTGGAGGGATGAGCTGGACTGCCCCAGGCTGCCGGAATGCCCCTGGACCCTCCTGAAGCTGGCTCGCCAAGTTCTGTCGTGGTTCGTCTTTCGTCTTCTCAGGATGTCGTCTTTTAGATAACACAAACTAATTGCAAGTGATATGCTAGAAAAGGACACAACACTTTAGAATAATTCAGCCTTAAGCAAGATAAAATGCACAGAGTTTTTAAGTTTATTTAAGCCTTCGACACAGAGCTTAGACAAACTGAGTCCTCTAGAGAGACTGAATAAGTGACAACCGCGCTCATCTATTTATTGGAGACCCGCGGGCATTGCTCCTCCTTCGACTTTTTTATTTATTTCATTCCCAAGACATGGTTTTCTATTGGAAGCGTCCTCTAGTGAACCCTAAGCAGGTGTTAGGCCATTATTTCAATGTGACAAACGCTCCCATTAAAACGTGAAGGATTTACAACTGATTTTTTTAAAAGACCTTCAGCCACAGGTGCAGCTGGCCTGAGGCCCCCCGCACATGGCCTCAGCCACAGGTGCAGCTGGCCTGAGGCCCCTGCACGTGGCCTGCGGGAAAGCACCTAAAAGGCCTTGGAAAGCCCCTGACAGACTGAATGACTAATAGAGCCCTTTTTTTGGGTTGAACACCTGCTAGTTCAACCAGAGGACATACAGTTCGGATCAGGACACTTGATAGTTCATCATAGTTCAAATAAGGACCTAAAAATTCTTCTACAGGTGGAATGGTTCTTTTGTTCTCCGCCATTAGCGGCTCCATCCCGACGCGCGAATGCCTCCGCACGTCTTTCATTACAAAATCTCGTGTAACAGTGTAATGTGCCGAAAAATGGCTGATGTCCACCTCTTGTGCCATTTCTCTGGTAGTCAGATGACGTCCTGGTCCCCGGATCAACACAGCATTCAGTTTGGAAATGATCTGGTCGTTTCAGCCTGTCGATGGCTGCTCGGAGCGCAGCGCACCCTGCGCCATTGTGGGCCGTCATTAAACCGGCTGTACCACTCCTTAAACTGTGTGATCCCCATAGAATCTTCACCAAAAGCCATCTGAATTTTCCGAATGGTTTCCACATGGCTGTCTCACACAGTTTCTGAAAAAAATTTCATGCAGCAAAGCAGCAGTCACTCAGCCATTTTCCTGACAATGAAAATCCGATGAGAGGGGTGGACCACTGCTCACTCAAAGCCTGCCCACAGGTGAATGACGCAACCGACAGGCGTGAATAAAGTCACGCATGCGCACGAAGGTTCAAGCTTGGCTGATGCAAGCGCACATGATTCAAATCCATATAGTTTTTGCAAAAAATAAAAAGGTCGGATAGTTGTCTAACAGACCTCATATTCTAAGTTGATTCACTGTGCCCTGTGAATTAGTGTCCGGGGCACAGTGAATCAAAAACTTTAAAATCGATTTTAAACACCTGTAAATTACACTTGGAATGACCTAAACCTACACTGAAAAAACAAACTTGTAAGATTTACTTGATTAAATCCTCGTAACAATTTGCACTAACATTTTTTAAGTAAATTTTACTTCTGTAATATCAAGTTCAACTTACTTGGCACTATCAAGTAAAATGTACTTACTAAAGAACTTAAAGTTCATGAAGATATTAAGTAAATGTTATGCTGTTCTACATAATTTAGATGTTGTATTTACGCAAACAAATCAAGTAAAATTAAATGACTTTTTTCCATAGGCAGGAAAATCAAACATGAAAATATTAAGTAAATCTAATATATTTGTAATAATTACTGTTATGAAAAACATAAGTAGACCTTAATGTTTCTACCATTTAAAATTAAATAAATTGTATCATGTTTTATTACTCATTATAATTATGTAAATTATGCTTATTTTGATAAATGTAACCAGATAATATACTTTTATCACAAATCACAACTTGAGTACAGAAGAATAAACATTTATTTACAAAAGTTCACATGTGAACAGGTCGTTTTTAAAACATGTTTTGAACAAACTGAACTACTGTACAACAATGGAAAATGTCAGCTTTTCAAAATAGAACTGTTTTTCTTAAAATACATGGTGAACACAAAAACACTCATTTGTTTCAATTATTTATAATATCAAAAAGTTACATGAATAATTTCACAATTTTGATATCTAGGTATAGAAACTCAAGTTTTTTTTTTTCCTTTATTGCAGATTCTTCTTCAAAATTGTAAAAATATTCATGTAACTTTTGATATTATAAATATTTGAAACCAAGGAGTGTTTTTGTGTTCACCCTGTATTATAATGGCACTTTTCTTTAAATACTGTAATAGTGCTTTTCATAAAATATAACGGCACTTTGCTTCAAATATTTTAACAGTGCTTTTCATAAAATATAACAACATTTTCTTCATATATTGTAGTGCTTTTCATAAAATATAACAGAAATTTTCTTCAAATATTCTAAGTACATTTCTTCAAATATTCTAACAGTGCATTTTTCCAAATATAACTGTTTTTCTTCAAATATTATAATGGCACTTTTCAAACACTAAGCTTTTCAAATACTATAACAGCATTTAGCTTTTCAAATATTATAACAAAACTTTTCTTCAAATATAACAGCCAAACAGCAACATTCAAAATAGCACGATGGCATTGTACTTTAAACCAGGGGTATCAAATGTATGGCCCGGGGGCCAAAACCGGTCATCGATAACATCCAGCCAGCAGGCTGAAGTCCTCAAAATGTAGGGACAGTGAAGCGCACAAACAAAAACAAGCTGCCGTCTGAACAGAGGGTCCAAGAAAGATGCTATAGTCTTTTCAGTCTTTTGTAAGATAGAGAAGCATAGGGAACACTGGCAGCTAAGATTATATACCAGCGGTGGGGAATCGTGTCATGAAGGGGTGGGACACTGCAGGTTTTCCTTACTACCAATCACCTCAGCAGGTGATTTCAGTGACGATCAGGTGTCTCAGCAGGTGATTTCATTGACCATCAGGTGTCTCAGCAGGTGATTTCATTGACAATCAGGTGTCTCAGCAGGTGATTTCAGTGACGATCAGGTGTCTCAGCAGGTGATTTCAGTGACGATCAGGTGTCTCAGCAGGTGATTTCATTGACCATCAGGTGTCTCAGCAGGTGATTTCATTGACAATCAGGTGTCTCAGCAGGTGATTTCAGTGACAATCAGGTGTCTCAGTAGGTGATTTCATTGACAATCAGGTGTCTCAGCAGGTGATTTCAGTGACGATCAGGTGTCTCAGCAGGTGATTTCAGTGACGATCAGGTGTCTCAGCAGGTGATTTCATTGACCATCAGGTGTCTCAGCAGGTGATTTCATTGACAATCAGGTGTCTCAGCAGGTGATTTCAGTGACAATCAGGTGTCTCAACAGGTGATTTCAGTGACAATCAGGTGTCTCAGCAGGTGATTTCAGTGAAGATCAGGTGTCTCAGCAGGTGATTTCAGTGACAATCAGGTGTCTCACCAGGTGATTTCATTGACCATCAGGTGTGTATGCTCATCAGCAACCCGCCTGCTGAGGTGATTGGTTGCAAGGAAAACCTGCAGTGTCTCAGCCCTCATTGCCCACCCCTGTTATATACCGTTTCCTTGGCTACAAAATTTAAGACAACAATTTCAACTTTAAAGCTTGCACTTTTGGGGATAACTTAATCCCATCCAGTTCCAAGAAAAGGTTCTGAAAGACCTCACAGGTGTAGCGCAGTGGTGAGGGGTATGCAAGGTTGAGGGCATAAATCAGTCCCATTAGCAGTGCACAAGCTTTGGCACCATTGCCGCATCCTGGCAACATCTCCTGGCCTTCAAGAAGGATGGATACATCCACTGGATCTTCTCCATCCGGCCCATGGACAACCAGAATCTTTAGGATGTGCTGAGTGGCATCACTGCGGTTGTCCTCCTGCATAAAATGACAATACAATTAATTAAAAAATAAAAATAAATAAATAAAAACAGAACCATTTGAATCACTTAAGTGATTTGAATATTCTAGATTACATATGCCCTAAAAACAACCATTATTAAACATTACTCTGATCAGTGGATGCACATTTTAAGCCCCTTTCACACTGGCGTATTCATAGAGTTGCCCATTGTGGCGTATCATCTATGCTGAGATGAGCAGCTCTACGTCGAGTTTTTTTCTCCCTATGCAGCAGTATGTTGAGGGCTACACGCGTAGGATGTAAGAAATTAAACATGTTTAATTTTCTTCGGCATAGAGGGCTGGACACAGTGCAGCACAGTGTTACTGCATGCAAGTCTGTGCAACACTGCGGTTCTGTCCAAAACCAAAAACTGAGTGCGTGAATCCAGAGGAATCAGCTGGAGAACATGATCACACAGCCCACAGCACCTGTGTGTCCTCAGAACAGGGAATCGAACCTCAACTCAGAAATCCAGAAACACAACAGAACAGTCTGTCTCTGTGTGCGCCTGATCAAACCTGTGACTTTAAAATAAAAGCCTCGTCGCTGCATGTCGGTTCACTCATCAAAAGCCCTGATTGATCAGGTCTGATCAAACCTGAAATTAGCTGTGACTCTTTAAAATAAAACCTTCATTGCTGCATGTCTGAGATCAGATCAAATCAGCGGACCTGATCAGAGGAACCAGAGCTTTAAAAGTTTAACGAGTCACAGCGCTTCATTCACAGCAGCCTTTACCACAGCCAGACTCAGCAGCATCAGGACACAATGAAAATGATCCACCAAGACAAATAACAATCATAATAATAATAATAATAATAATGTTAAATGACTCTGTTTCTGACGTGCACCATACCGTGCAGTAGAGACCAGAGCACACTTCCACAGAGGCAGAAACTAGCAGCTTTGGCTACATACGTGGCAGTAATGAAACTGGAAAGAAACCTCATGATACAGTCCACTGTTTTACAAGTGCAGTGATGTGTTCTGCACAGCCAGCAGGAGTGAATTGGGTTTAAATAGCGGCAAGATACACACGCCTGTGTGCACATTAAAAAGAGAACACACGCAGCTGCAAGCAGATCTACGAACACGGAAAAAGGTTGACTACTCGCGCATTTCGGCATATTGAAATAAAACAACGCCGCAATACACAGGTCTACGAATATACCAATGTGAAAGGGGCTTTAGGAAAACTGAGATTAGCATGTTTCCAAACATCCCCTCCTGAAATCATATTAATTTAATTTTATTTCAAACAGATTCTCCCCTCGTTATCTGCAGTGAAACATTGGTCAATGTTTTGGTTATATATTGGGGCATATTAACACACCCAAAACCAGCTAGACTATCTATGCAGTTTAACGCCTTAAAAATCCTGATCAATTTTTCCATCAACACAATGTATATGAACTTGATATTGGCACTGTGGTGGGTGTATACGAGGTCTGTCCGTAAAGTATAGGTCCTTTTTAGTTTTTTCAAAAACTATATGGATTTCATTCATATGTTTTTACGTCAGACATGCTTGAACCCTCGTGCGCATGCGTGAGTTTTTCCACGCCTGTCGGTGACGTCATTCGCCTGTGAGCACTCCTTGTGGGAGGAGTCGTCCAGCCCCTCGTCGGAATTCCTTTGTCTGAGAAGTTGCTGAGAGACTGGCGCTTTGTTTGATCAAAATTTTTTCTAAACCTGTGAGACACATCAAAGTGGACACGGTTCGAAAAATTAAGCTGGTTTTCAGTGAAAATTTTAACGGCTGATGAGAGATTTTGAGGTGATACTGTCGCTTTAAGGACTTCCCACGGTGCGAGACGTCGCGCAGCGCTCTCAGGCGGCGTCATCAGCCTGTTTCAAGCTTAAAACCTCCACATTTCAGGCTCTATTGATCCAGGACGTCGTGAGAGAACAGAGAAGTTTCAGAAGAAGTCGGTTTCAGCATTTTATCCGGATATTCCACTGTTAAAGGAGATTTTTTTAATGAAAGACGTGCGGACGGGTCCGCGCGTCGGGGCGCAGCCGACGCGGCGCGGCGGCACAGGAAAAACACCTCCGTGTTGATAACCATTTGTTAAAATCCAGTTGGCTTTTGATGGCTTTCAGTGGAGTGAGTATATGAGAAATTGTTTATCAGCTGGAGATGTTCCAACTTGTCCTCAAGGCTTCCAACAGAGGTGTTTTTCCTGTGGCGGAGCGTCGCGGCGGCTGCGAGCCGACGCTGCAATCCACCCGCACGTCTTTCATTAAAAAAATCTCCTTTAACAGTGGAATATCCGGATAAAATGCTGAAACCGACTTCTTCTGAAACTTCTCTGTTCTCTCACGACGTCCTGGATCAACAGAGCCTGAAATGTGGAGGTTTTCAGCTTGAAACAGGCTGATGACGCTGCCTGAGAGCGCTGTGCGACGTCTCGCACCGTGAAAAGTCCTTAAAGCGACAGAATCACCTCAAAATCTCTCATCAGCTGTTAAAATTTTCACTGAAAACCAGCTTAATTTTTCGAACCGTGTCCACTTCGATGTGTCTCACAGGTTTAGAAAAAATTTTGATCAAACAAAGCACCAGTCTCTCAGCAACTTCTCAGACAAAGGAATTCCGACGAGGGGCTGGACGACTCCTCCCACAAGGAGTGCTCACAGGCGAATGACGTCACCGACAGGCGTGGAAAAACTCACGCATGCGCACGAGGGTTCAAGCATGTCTGATGTAAAAACATATGAATGAACTCCATATAGTTTTTGAAAAAAATAAAAAGGACCTATACTTTACGGACAGACCTTGTATTTAATGAGTAAGGTTGGGGAAAAAAAAAAAAAAAAAACGCTGGAAAAACATGATGGCTGTATGCTCAGGACTAACAAGGGGTTGCTGATCAGAACAAAGGCATTTAAATTAATCAGTAAAGTTGTCTGCTGGTAAGTACATTGTAAAGTTGTAAAGGTTACAATTTGAATAACCACTGCAGAAAGTTCTAAATGTGTGGTCATGTCTCATGCCATCTGCAGCTATTATTACAGGTAATATACAGTTGTATGCAAAAGTTTGGGCACCCCTGATAATTTTCATGATTTTCCTTTATAAATCATTGGTTGTCTGGACCAGAAATGTCAGTTAAATATATCATATAGCAGACGATCACAGTGATATTTGAGAAATGAAATGATGTTTCTAGTATTTGCAGAAAGTGTGCAATAATAATTTAAACAAAACTGGGCAGGTGTAAGTAGATAATCCTTTAGCATAAATAACAGCCTCTAAACCTTTCCTATAGCTTCAAATGAGAATCTGGATTCTGGTTGAAGGTATTTTGGACCATTCTTTACAAAACATCTCAGAATTGTTGCTTTCTGAGCATGGACGTGTCATTTTATTGTTTTGAATACATTTAGCACTAATTATTGGAACACAAAATTGGTTTTGTAAGCTCATTGATCCTTGACATCCTTACACAGGTGAATCCAATCATGAGAAAGGGTATTTAAGGTGGCCATTTGCAAATGTTTCCGTTATTTGCATCTCATTTAATGAGTGACAACATGGGAGCCTCTAAACAACTCTCAAATGACCGGAAAACAAAGACTGTTCAACATCATGGTTTAGGGCAAGGATACAAAAAGCTATCTCAGAGATTTCAGCTGTCAGTTTCCACTGTGAGGAACACAGTGAGGAAATGGAAGACTGCAGGCACAATACTAGTTAAGGCCCAAAGTGGCAGGCCAAGAAAAATATCAGATAAGCTTAAGTAAAGGATGGTGAAAACAGTCAGTCAACCCACAGACCTACAACATGATCTTGCTGAAGATAGTATCGTATACAGCACACTTTGCACAAAGAGATGCTGTAATGCAGAGGAAGACTTTTCTGCATACACGCCACAGTCACTTGAGGTATGCTAAAGCACATTTGGACAAGCCAGCTTCAGTTTGGAATAAGATGCTGTGGACTGATGAAACTCAAATTGAGTTATTTGGACATAACAAGGGGTGGTATGCATGGCTGAAAAAGAACACAGCATTCCAAGAAAAACACTTGCTACCTACAGTATAATTTGGAGGTAGTTCCATCATGCTGTGTGGCCAGTGCAGGTACTGGGAATCTTGTTAAAGTTGAGGGTCACATGGATTCCAGTCAATATCAGCAGATTGAAAACAATGTTCATGAATCAGTGACAAAGTTGAAGTTGTGCCGGGGCTGGATCTTTCAACAAGACAACGACCCTAAACACTGCTCAAAATCTACTAAGGCATTCATGCAAAGGAACAAGTACAACGTTCTGGAATGGCCATCTCAGTCCCCAGACCTGAATATTATTGAAAATCTGTGGTGTGATTTTAAGCGGGCTGTCCATGCTAGGAAACCAACAATTTTGAGATGTTTTGTAAAGAAGAATGGTCCAAAATACCTTCAACCAGAATCCAGACTCTCATTTGAAGCTATAGGAAATGTTTAGAGGCTGTTATTCCTGCTAAAGGATTATCTACTAAATACTGATGTATTTTTTTTCTGTTGGGGTGCCAAAATTTATGCACCTGCCTAATTTTGTTTAAAGAATTGCACACTTTCTGTAAATCCTATAAACTTCATTTCACTTCTCAAATATCACTGTGTTAATTTGCAATATGATATATTTAACTGAAATTGCTGATCCAAACAACCAATAATTTATAAAGTAAAATCATTGAAATCACCAGGGGTGCCCAAACTTTTACATGCCACTGTATAATCAGGGATGTGTAATAAAAATTGTGAAATCAGAGGAAAATTTGCAAGAGCTGGGGTTTATGGCTTGTGGGGCCCCAGAAACCAAATTAATTTTGTATCTAATGATACATTTTCAGCATCTCCTGGAAGAAAAAATAAAATTCTCAAAAGAAGTGCAACTTTCATTTGAACTGTCAATGATAATGTTGGAATAACAGTATGACATGGAAGTAGGACCTGGAATGATTTTCTTACCCTAACCCTAACCCTTTTAATTGTAAACCAAATTATGCAATAACGCAGAACAATTAAACTACATTAAATTCATGAAGACGGAATTAAAGCATTTCAAATACCACACCTAAAACTTGTAGAATATTTTGAAAATTATCTATAACATACCTTATGGTAAAAAAGTCACTTACAGTGCCTTGCAAAAGTATTCATACCCTTGGTATTTCACAAATTTTAATTTGTTTATGCCATTTTGATTACAAAAAATAAAAATTTCTAAAGTTATCTTCCTTAGACTCAAACTGAAAGTAAATCTCAACAACTTGATATAAATTAATAAAAAATATAAAATATATACAAAATTCGACTTTTAAAAAACTTGATGGCTCTTAAAGTATGTGATGTCTACATGGTATGTTTAGCTTAAAGATCAGCGTCATGGAGCAACCACACAGCATCGTCACAACAGCCAGGCTTTGAGTGTCATTTTTCTCCACTGACATCCTCAGATCCTCGGACACAGATTTGTATCTGTAACACACAGATCATTGTCCGTGGACTTATAAAACTTGCACAATGTTAGAAAAAAAGAACGACAGGCATTTTCATAACTCAGTGATGATCACAGAGTAGAACTCTACCCACCCGCCCAATGAAATCTGCAGAATTCTTCGGATCCACTAAGTTTTCATAGCCCTGATAATAATTTGTTGAATTTAAATTTTAGACCATTTTTACACTGTGTAACCAAAATAGTTACTTTGTTAACATTAAGGAACAAAAGTGTCTTCAAAAACACTATAAATATGTCATATGTCAATAGAATTTTCCATTTCTTTATATTATATAATGCCCCCAAGAACCACTTTGCATTCAGTATATTGAAAATATTAATGTGTGTTTTTTTAATAAGAATTTGTGATAATGTCACAAACACTGGCATTTAAAGGGTTAAAATTCTGAAATTAATATTTAATATTCATGATTAAGGCTAAAGTTGATTAAAATGTTTAAAAGTGAAAAACTAACATATTACATAATCATAGTGTTTTTAAAAAGGACAACTGTCCCTTAATAGTAACAACACATCTATTTCAAAACAGGGTATGAGGGTTAAAAGTTTGTGGTGTTTTAAGAAACCTTACCAGGCAATCTTCAAGTGGTTCCTCTTCTTTCTCTCCAAGGTAGACTATGAGGCCATGGAACACAGTTTCACGTCTCATCTCAATGCCTTGGTTCTGTCAAAAAATTGAAATTGTGTCAATAACAAGCTATGAATCATACACAATGAACTAACAAAATGCAAAAGCATACATAGTTCAAGGAACATACTCGTGTAACAATAGAGGAAAATAGTGCCACACATCTGCAAATCTTTGAATTGACCAGTCATTTATGTTCTGACAAAAATCTGGGCCATGTACAGCTCTACACACCTGACTTAGTTTGTCGAGTAATGGCATCAGCTTGGTCCCCAGGACACCTCCCTTAATTTTCATCAAGGCATCAGTTTAGGTGTATAGTAGTCCAGTTTGGACATGAAGGTATGTTCCAAAGAGATTGTCGTAATTCTCCTGAATTCTTCCTTAATCTGAAATGACAAGATTCACAAGCACACCCGTGTTTAATAGCAACAATGGAAAACCAATGCATTTTCTGTATGTTTTGTTGCAATAGCTTCACCTACCTCAGCTTCGCAAAACAAAGCAGGCCATCTTTCTTTAAAATCAGCAACGGCTGGACTACCATTCACAACCTCAAGCCTTTGACAGGAGAACGTTTTGGCCATCTTTTCCTGAATCAACTTTGTGTAGTTCTTCTTTTTAACCTCAAGAAGAAGCTCCCGTCTCTCAATCTCGAGACTGTCGCTAGTTTCTCCAGGTGGATCTGGAGGTAGGTAGTTGACCTCTGCCCTCTTTGGTCTCTTGCAATTTTTTGCAGGATTTTTCTCACCAGGGGATTTCCTTTTCAAGGAGTTGATGTCGAGCTCAGGACAAGGTATATCACGTCTTTTCATTTTTGTACGGTAATTAGCCATCTTGTATTTAAGACGCTGCTGCCATCCATACATGCCTGAAAATGATGTTGTAGGTTCCCTGAGACAAAGATGCTTTCGAATTAAAGCCTCTACAACTGCCAGTATTTGAAGACCAGTTGGGTAGGCAGTGAAGTTTGGAATGCTGTACCAAGAGGACCTTTTTCACTTAAGGCTGAGCCAAGAGGATTTAACTGGCAAATGCTATTTACCAAATCTTTGATGACCAAGCCATCAACAGTGCAGTTATGGTTTTTTAATGTGTTAGTTACAATAATTTTTATAACAGGTGTAGATGCTGAACAACTAATGAATTGGAGCTCCTCTACAATCTCATCTATACATCTATTTGGAACATTGAAGATGCAGTTTAATTTAAGTAACAATGAAGCAAGATGATTAACAATTACTTTACCTAAATCTTCACCCTCATTGACAAGTGTTTCATCAGATGAAATGTCACTTTCATCAACCAACTGACAACTATCTTCTGTTGTCCGAATTGAGTATGTCTGAAATATGGTGTGTTTAAAATCTTCAAGGCAGTGAGCATTGTGCTTCCTACTTTTATGTGATGCAAAGGTTGAATATATATTTGTACTGTAATTACAGTCTTTAAAAACACAACAAACAGTTTCGTGTTTTTTCAGATGAACTCCCAGGTGTTCAAAATATTGCCTCTGTGTCAAAATTAGGTGAATTACAGAGAAGACAACAAAATGAAACACTATGCCCTAATTGTTCAGTTTGTACGTGATCCCTTGATATATGTGTGCGAAGTGCACCCCAACTTTTGAAAGAACAAGGACAATCTGAGTACAAGCATGGCAGTGCCTGACCAGTGGGTAAATGTTTCAACCTATAATGCTTTAAGAGTTGTAAACGTGTTGATGTTCTAAAGCTGCAATTCTTACACAACCATATCATTACTTTTTCAGGCCATTTGATGACACCAGTGTTCTCCTTGCCCTAAAAATGAAATCAAATGGTTATTAATAATAGAATAATTACAATGCTCAATTTTTAAGTGTACATTAAAGAACAGCGAGAGAGAGATCTGGAGCTTTGCCTCAGATCACAAGTTGCTCACGGCCATTACGCCACGCTCAAAATTCAAATATCTGTTATCTGGGAAGATGGCGGATCATTCACTGGCTAATATTAAAAGTGTGTTTCCATTGTGAAAAACACAACCTCAAACCTCCATAAAACCTAACGGCTGAGTTATTTCTACTTTAGCCTCTGTAGCTATGCACAGAGGTGGATTACAGTAGCCCAGATGACGTAGCCACAAGTTAAAATACATTCAGTAAAATTAAAAGTTACAGTATTCTGTAAGTCGGCGTGATGTTCTTGTTTTATAATGTTATTTTATATGTCTAAAAATAAGTGTCCAAGGTTCCTTATGTTAAACAAGAGTTGATCTAATCTGAAATAACAGGTAAATTATGGTTTAATTTACAGATGAAGAAAGGTTTCTAAAGACTCTTTTTTACTATATGATGATGATGTCAAAAAAAATTGCAAGGATTTTCTTCAGAAAACTGCTGCATATAAATGAGCCATTCTGCAACTTTTTTCTGCCACTGATCTCTTTATAACTGTTTTATACAGATCAGTGGTTTCTGCACTGAAGTCTACAGCATCTTGGCCTGATGCCTCGTTTGTATTGGACAGCGCAAAGCTACGTCACAGCTCACAGTGGTGAAAGCATCCTGCTCAGTGCGCTGCTCTTAATGGAGCGACAACACACAGAATGTGTCTCTTCACTGATAGATCTGTTTCAGTGCAACTTCTTGTTCTTCTTATCTGGAACTACTTTCTGCGCAGGAATTCATGAAGCACGTCGGCCACGGGCGCACACAAACACAGAATATCCAAAACTGGATAGCCAAAACAAGAGCGTCAACTTTTAGCTTCCCATAAGCTAAGATAATGGCGTGCGTGAGAGTGTGCGGCCAAAGTTGGATTGGGTTGAACTTTCACCACGGCAGCAATGCACTCTCCCCACGACACATCTGCCGTGTCACAAAAGCGATGCGTCTCATTGAAAATAATGCTTTTTAGAACGATTTGTGACGTCTCTGCAACGCCTTCGGCACTTGCCGCATCTGACGCCTGCAAAGGCCCTTCACCCTTCCATTTCACTTAATGGCGACGACGGCGCACTGCAGATCACGTGACATATCCCGACATCCGACTTACAGAATGGTCGAAACTTTAACTACGTTAAACTAAATTTGCATTCGCTCAACTGCTGTAAAGTACAGTAACTAGTACGCCAAACTAACGCTAAGTACGATAACCCAGGCTACGTGTAAAGTATTTATGTTATAAAGCGGCTGTGAGCGCAGCTATCATTTGAACATGCCCAACAGGTAAACCTCCGCCTGATGATTTCGAATTTAATAGTTGTTCACGTCATATTACACGAGTCAACATAATCACAAATAAGCATTTAAACAGAAAGACTGAAACTTACGGCTCAATTCTTTTGTACACCTGCGTTGCAACTCCAAGTGATGCGCCGACTCACACCTCTCCTCAGTCTCATGTGCGCGGCCTCCCAACTCCCATGGTGCCTTGCTTGACTTCCGGTGTCTCATCCATCGTTCCCCCGCACCCAGATGGATTTTTCAGATTAAAATTTACTCGCTATTTTCCCGTTGTTATGTTATGACTATAAACCGTTTAAATACGACCACCAAATTCATATTAAAAGTTACTTTTCCCACACAGTGCATTTATCACATGAATAAAGTGTGTAAATATTTTTGGTGTTACTTAGGAAATTCTAGTTGTCCTAGAATCTTGATATTACAATGTAGAAATTATTAAAGCCAATTTAATATATTTTACTAGCCCCAAAAGTTTGTTTTTTCAGTGTATGCATAATGTGTTTATGCTGCCACAAAACAGCGTTTCTGGTCCACTGTGCCCCAGCTTCCCCTACTGTAAAAGTGCTACTTCTGCATCTGGCAAAAAAACTTATGCCAAATCAACATGCAAATTCACCTTGGATTTTCTGCAGTGACCCAGAGTGAAAACAAGGGAGAAGCCGAAAGGGAGTGACTAAAAGTGCTACTTGTCTCTTTGACATGCTACCAATTAAACTAACATGAACAAGATAATTAAGAATCAACATTTCCTGGTACCCATTTCCAGCTGGGACCATGCAGAAGAAGTGTCTCATTCCAAGGACACAGACAGGTAGTGTGAAGCACACACCGGGAATTAAACCCAGGTCTTTATTGGTCATTCAACTTCTATCCCACAGACCTACCTGCTCTGCACTAATTTTGAATAATAAACCAGTCTCTAATTTACCTTTCTTTTAAAAATTTGTGAAAAAGTGTTTTGCAACAAATCATGTCGTATTTGAACAATAATTGTCTCTGAGCTATTCCAGTCAGCACTTGGGACTTATTGCTCTACAGAAAGTGCACTCACTGAAGTGACAAATGACCTGCTTGCTGGGATTCAGATCCCACTTTAGTGCTGCTGCTGCTGCAGCAGCTCAACTTTAATGTAGCTTTTGGTATGAAACATCACTGCATATTGTTTGATAGTCCTGAAACCATTTTGGCATTTAATGTCAGGTTCTTTCTTGTTAAGTGTTTAAAAGCCCTACTTTAAAATCCACTGGAGTGAAGTATGGGGTACCTCAGGATTTAGTTTTGTGTTCTTATTTTTGCTTCATATAACACCTTTTGCTTAGATAGTGTGAAGCCATGGAATTACATTTCACTCTTTTCACTACCATACTGTGACAGACACTGGCTTTTGGACTTGCTGCTGATAACAGCCTTGATGGTCCTTTTCAACTTCAGTCCACAACACTTGTCCATTTCTTCCAAAAATGATTTGAAATAGATTCGACTAACCACAACACACGTTTCCACTGTGTGATCGTCCATCACAGATGCTTCCAAGACTGGAGAAGTCTCCTCTGCTCCTGGACAAGGTTAACATAAGGCTTCTTTATTGCACAGTAAAGTTTAGGTGGCATTTGTGAATGTAAATAAATCTGAGGGACTGGGGATTACGGGTTTTCATTTTTGGTTTATGCACTGTAGAGAGAGAACTATACAAGTACCTTCCCATCTTTCTTTAAGAAATATTGTTTTTAAACATTTAAATAATTTCTATTAATATATTTTATTGTAAATTGGAGCTCCCCTTCATTCTTCAAAGATTCAGCCTTTTGTAGATACTGTTTTTGTATAAAATCATGATTACAGTCACCGTTTGACATCACCTGTTTGAAATAACATCATTTTAAAAAAAAAAATTTTATTCTTAGTTTCACCCCATTACACGACCAAAATGACTTTCTATTACCCAAATACAAGAATATAATGTGAGAATACCAATACCCAGTAGGAACTAAAGCTTTGTTTGGGACTGGAACAAAGCAGGGACTTTGCAAAACATGAAGTGTAGTATTGTGTTAAATAACCTTGAACGGTTATTTCTTGTAACCAAAGCTAATTTACATCAGGAGGGAAAATAACACATTTCCAGGTTAATTTGCATACACAACAGGACTACACTGTTGTGTGGGCCGCTGAAGAGGAGGTACTGCTGGCCCACCACCACCAGAGGGCGCCCCGCCTGGAGTGCGGGCTCCAGGCACCAGAGGGCGCTGCCGCCTTACAGGAGCAGCCCAGGTGACAGCCGTCACTTATCAACTGAAACAGCTGACATCCATCAGCTGAGGGGTATATCAGCTGGACGGCATCTCCATCTCATTGCCGAGATATCGTTCTACTAGGAAGGTAACGTACTCAGCCAATTGTGTTGTCTTCTTGACAGTAATCCCTTGTTGCTTATGTACAGATAGTGAATATTACACCTGGAGACTGTGTTGGACTTGTTTTGGATAAGTACTCACATTCCTGCACTTATCAGTATTTTCCTGACGAGAGGTGGAGGTGGTGTTTCCACCCTACGTGTTACTGGGTGCAGCCGCACCCACATCTGACTGTTTCTGTTCCTCGCCAGCAGTACCGGATCCGACGAGCGGAGGCAGTGGCCACCTGGGAGTTCGGGACTTGGCGGCTCCAGTATTCCTGGGGTTCGGTGGCAGAGGAAATCGGGTGGTTCCGGTTCGACTCAGACGGACGTCTCCTATCGTCGAGCCTGCCCACACGACACCGTTGGAATTGGTTTATTTCACAATTGTGATCTGTTGTGTTTGTTGTGCGTGTTCACAACAGTAAAACCTTGTTATTTGACTTTCTTCATTGTCCGTTCATTTGCGCCCCCTGTTGTGGGTCCGTGTTCCTCACTTTCCCCAACAGGATATCTCGGCCAGCGTCATGGATCCCGAGGGGCGTCAACCGGCTGTTGAACGGCCAATGGAAGAACAGGGCGCACAGGCATCCGCAGGAGGGGTGATCGGTGAGTTGCAGCGGATCCTCACCGCTTTCACGACTCGGTTGGATTTGATGACTGAGCAGAACGTCCTCCTGAACCGCAGGGTGGAGGCTCTCGCCGCACAGGTGGAAGCGCGCCCTCCGGGCGCCGCTGCGGCTCTCCCTCCCGTCGACCCTGTGCGTAACAGCGACGTTCCACTGGTCATTCAACGACCCCTCCCACCTTCCCCTGAAGCATACATAAGCCCCCCAGAGCCGTACGGAGGCTGTGTGGAGACGTGCGCGGATTTTCTTATGCAGTGTTCGCTCGTCTTCGCACAGCGTCCCGTCATGTACGCGACTGACGCTAGCAAAATAGCTTATGTGATAAATCTGCTTCGTGGTGAGGCACGCGCTTGGGCTACAGCGCTCTGGGAGCAAAATTCACGGCTCCTTCAGACATATGATGGGTTTGTGAGGGAGTTCAGAACAGTGTTCGATCACCCAAATAGAGGAGAGACCGCTTCAGCCGTGCTGCTGTCAATGAGACAGGGGCGCCGGAGCACAGCTGCCTATGCAGTCGACTTCCGCATCGCGGCTGCGAGGTCCGGCTGGAATAGCACTGCCCTCCGCGCCGCCTTTGTAAACGGACTGTCGTTGGTCCTCAAGGAGCACCTGGTGGCTAAGGACGAACCGCGGGATTTAGATGGGCTCATCGATCTTGTCATACGATTAGACAATCGGTTAGAAGAGCGCCGTCGGGAACGAGACGAAGGGCGTGGCCGGGCACGCGTCGTCCCTCTCCCTTCCGGTTCCGACCGCGTTCCGCCCTCCCCACGCTCCACAGCCCCTGCGCTCCGTGCGGTTACAGCCCCCCCTGCTGACGAAGCTATGGACACGAGTAGGGCAACATTTAGGGCACCGGTTACACAAAGGAGGCTGGCCCACGGGGCGTGTTTTGTTTGTGGCTCGATTGAGCATCAATTAAGAGACTGCCCCGAGCGGTTAAAACACCAACGCCCGCCCCTAGAAACTGGGCTAGGGGTGGGCTGAGACATTCACGTGGGACACACCCACATCGCCACACGACTGCCAGTTACCATCCTGTATGAGGATTTAACCCTGAAGGCCCCAGCACTGGTGGACACGGGCTCTGAAGGGAATTTGCTAGACAGCAAATGGGCCAGGGAGATAGGGTTCCCTCTGGTGGCGCTTACCTCGCCTGTGCAGGTACGAGCGCTAGATGGCTCCCTACTCCCTCCAATTACTCACAAGACACCACCAGTAACTCTGGTGGTGTCGGGGAATCACCGGGAGGAGATCGAGTTTTTTGTGACTCCGGCCACCTCCCGTGTGATTTTAGGATTCCCTTGGATGTTGAAACACAATCCCCGGATCGATTGGCCGTCCGGGGTAGTGGTTCAGTGGAGCGAGACCTGCCATCGGGTATGTTTAGGTTCCTTGGTTCCTCCCGGTTCCCAGGCCAGGGAGGAGGTCAGAGCCCCGCCCAATCTAGGGTCGGTTCCGGTGCAGTACCATGACCTTGCGGAGGTGTTTAGCAAGGATCTGGCGCTCACCCTTCCCCCGCACCGCCCGTATGATTGTGCCATTGATTTGGTTCCAGGTGTTGAATTCCCGTCCAGCAGGCTGTACAACCTCTCACGACCTGAACGCAAATCAATGGAGACCTACATCCGGGACTCTTTGGCCGCCGGGTTGATCCGGAATTCCACCTCCCCGATGGGTGCGGGTTTCTTTTTTGTGGGGAAAAAGGATGGCGGATTACGTCCATGCATCGATTACAGGGGGCTGAACGAAATCACGGTTCGTAACCGATACCCCTTACCCTTGTTGGATTCGGTGTTCACGCCCCTGCATGGAGCTAAGATATTCACCAAGCTCGATCTTAGGAATGCATATCACCTGGTTCGGATCCGGAAAGGAGACGAGTGGAAGACGGCATTTAACACCCCGTTAGGTCATTTTGAGTACCTGGTCATGCCGTTCGGTCTTACAAATGCTCCCGCGACATTCCAAGCATTGGTTAATGATGTCTTGCGGGACTTCCTGCACCGATTCGTCTTCGTATATCTTGACGACATACTCATCTTTTCTCCGGATCCTGAGACCCATGTCCGACATGTACGTCAGGTCCTACAGCGGTTGTTGGAGAACCGGCTGTTTGTGAAGGGCGAGAAGTGTGAGTTCCACCGCACGTCTCTGTCCTTCCTGGGGTTCATCATCTCCTCCAACTCCGTCGCTCCCGATCCGGCCAAGGTTGCGGCGGTGAGAGACTGGCCCCAACCCACAAGCCGTAGGAAGCTGCAACAGTTCCTCGGCTTCGCTAATTTCTATAGGAGGTTCATTAAGGGCTACAGTCAGGTAGTTAGCCCCCTGACAGCCCTGACCTCGCCAAAAGTTCCCTTCACCTGGTCGGATCGTTGCGATGCCGCGTTCAAGGAGTTGAAACGCCGGTTCTCGTCTGCACCCGTTCTGGTGCAGCCCGATCCTAGTCGCCAGTTAGTGGTTGAAGTGGACGCCTCGGACTCAGGGATAGGAGCTGTGCTGTCCCAGAGCGGGAAGACTGATAAGGTCCTTCACCCGTGTGCCTATTTTTCCCGCAGGTTGACCCCGGCCGAACGGAACTATGACGTCGGCAATCGAGAACTCCTTGTGGTGAAAGAGGCTCTTGAAGAGTGGAGACATCTGTTGGAGGGAACGTCCGTGCCATTCACGGTTTTCACTGACCACCGGAACATGGAGTATATCAGGACCGCCAAGCGGCTGAATCCCAGGCAAGCCCGCTGGTCACTGTTCTTCGGACGTTTTGACTTCCGGATCACCTACCGTCCCGGGACCAAAAACCAGAGATCGGATGCCTTGTCCCGGGTACATGAAGACGAAGTCAAAACGGAGCCGTCGGATCCCCCGGATCCCATCATCCCGGAGTCCACTATCGTGGCCACCCTCACCTGGGACGTGGAGAAGACCGTCCGGGAGGCCCTGGCACGAAGCCCGGACCCTGGAACCGGGCCGAAGAACAGGCTCTACGTCCCACCAGAAGCCAGGGCTGCGGTCCTGGACTTCTGTCACGGTTCTAAGCTCTCCTGTCATCCTGGAGTGCGAAGAACCGTGGCAGTCGTCCGGCAGCGCTTCTGGTGGGCATCCCTGGAGACCGACGTCCGGGACTATATCCAGGCCTGTACCACCTGCGCCAGGGGCAAAGCCGACCACCGCAAGTCCTCGGGATTGCTACAGCCGCTGCCCGTACCTCATCGCCCCTGGTCTCACATCGGCCTGGATTTTGTCACGGGCCTCCCGCCGTCCCAGGGAAACACCGTCATCCTCACGATAGTGGACCGATTCTCTAAGGCGGACCACTTCGTGGCCCTCCCGAAGCTCCCAACGGCCCAGGAGACAGCGGACCTCCTGGTCCACCACGTCGTCCGGCTGCATGGAATACCATCAGACATCGTCTCCGATCGCGGTCCCCAGTTCTCCTCGCATGTCTGGAGGAGTTTTTGCCGGGAACTGGGGGCCACGGTCAGTCTCTCGTCCAGGTATCACCCCCAAACCAACGGGCAAGCAGAATGGGTCAATCAAGGGATGGAGCAGACACTACGTTGTGTGACAGCCGCGCACCCGGCGGCCTGGAGTACTCATCTGGCCTGGATCAAGTACGCCCACAACAGTCAAGTGTCGTCAGCCACCGGCCTCTCCCCTTTTGAGGTATGTTTGGGGTATCAGCCCCCATTGTTTCCGGTGGTTGAGGGAGAGGTCGGTGTGCCCTCGGTCCAGGCCCACCTGCGGAAGTGCTGTCGGGTGTGGCGAGCCGCCCGTTATGCTTTGTTGAGGGCCCGGACGAGGGCTAAGACCCATGCAGACCGGCGGCGGACCCCGGCCCCTACGTATCGCCCCGGGCAGGAAGTGTGGCTGTCCACCAAGGACATTCCACTACAAGTGGCCTCCCCGAAACTGAAGGACCGATACATAGGACCGTTCAAGATCCTCCATATCGTCAATCCCGCCGCAGTGAGGCTTCGGCTTCCAGCCTCACTGTGGATCCATCCTGTGTTCCATGTGTCAAGACTCAAACCATATCACACTTCGCCCCTCTGTGCTCCCGGTCCGGCGCCACCTCCTGCCCAGATCATCGATGGCGAGCCGGCTTGGACTGTGCGCCGGCTTCTGGATGTCCGACGGATGGGCCGGGGCTTTCAATACCTGGTGGACTGGGAGGGGTACGGCCCCGAAGAACGCTCCTGGGTGAAGAGGAGCTTCATCCTGGACCCGGCCCTCCTGGCCGACTTCTACCGCCGCCACCCGGACAAGCCCAGGATGCGCCCGTTGAGGGGGGGGGTCCTGTTGTGTGGGCCGCTGAAGAGGAGGTACTGCTGGCCCACCACCACCAGAGGGCGCCCCGCCTGGAGTGCGGGCTCCAGGCACCAGAGGGCGCTGCCGCCTTACAGGAGCAGCCCAGGTGACAGCCGTCACTTATCAACTGAAACAGCTGACATCCATCAGCTGAGGGGTATATCAGCTGGACGGCATCTCCATCTCATTGCCGAGATATCGTTCTACTAGGAAGGTAACGTACTCAGCCAATTGTGTTGTCTTCTTGACAGTAATCCCTTGTTGCTTATGTACAGATAGTGAATATTACAGCTGGAGACTGTGTTGGACTTGTTTTGGATAAGTACTCACATTCCTGCACTTATCAGTATTTTCCTGACGAGAGGTGGAGGTGGTGTTTCCACCCTACGTGTTACTGGGTGCAGCCGCACCCACATCTGACTGTTTCTGTTCCTCGCCAGCAGTACCGGATCCGACGAGCGGAGGCAGTGGCCACCTGGGAGTTCGGGACTTGGCGGCTCCAGTATTCCCGGGGTTCGGTGGCAGAGGAAATCGGGTGGTTCCGGTTCGACTCAGACGGACGTCTCCTATCATCGAGCCTCCCACACGACACTGTTGGAATTGGTTTATTTCACAATTGTGATCTGTTATGTTTGTTGTGCGTGTTCACAACAGTAAAACCTTGTTATTTGACTTTCTTCATTGTCCGTTCATTTGCGCCCCCTGTTGTGGGTCCGTGTTCCTCACTTTCCCCAACATACACTTGAGGTAACAAGTACACCGTGCCAAGAATAAGCCATAACTTAATTTCTAATGCTGCTTGACCAGTTGCATTTTCACTGATGTCAGATACAGGTTTTTAAAAATAAATGTGAACCATCTGTCCAGTCATTTATCTATACCTTCTTATGATGCTTGAGGGTCAAATTTCAGGTCTTCCAGGGGTACACTGTTGGGCTAGTGGGCAAAAGGCTTACCAAATACCACAACTTGTCTTCAACATGCCTGATTTAAGTGCATCAGTGTTTTTTCTCTATCTTCCCATCTCATGTCTCTACTGTACTATTAAATAAAGGCAAAAATTGCAAGAAAAAGAGCAGACTCTGAAACTGTAGAGGCGCCAGTTTACAAAAATATTAATTTGTGCATAATAGGTATTTAAGTATCTCTTTTCACAGCCAAAATAACTTACCGTCCAATATGTATGAACCAGTGCAATGCAGTTGTGGCTATGGTGTGCCCACATGTCACTCTCATATTACCATAGGGTAAAATTAACCCAAAACTAAACACATCCTATCCACAGAGAAGTACTTTGTGTTTCCTCCTTGCCCCTCGGGTGCATCACATTTCAGATGACTGTTGTCCTCCATGACATCATTTTATTAAACTGCATTTAGATCAGACATTTCAAAATGACCATTAGTGGTGCCAGTTGAAGAATAAATTCACTTTACCCTGCATTAGTAACCGTGTAAAACAACAAAAATGTAGGTGAGTGTTTAAGTTTGTCCAGCCTAGTCAGCTATCGACAACTCAAAAACAATAAATACTCTCATTTTGTAACTCACAAAATTACAAAGACCACATAACAAGGATGAATTGATAAGTTCACAGTGGGCTTTGTTTCACCAGATCAATTTCCAACTCAAATTTGTCACTCACTCACTCATCTTCAACCGCTTTTCTGGGTTCGGGTGGCAGGGAAAAAGCCACAAACTGGACAACAATGTCGTAAAAAGCCACAAACCGATGGTAGACGAAGTCACAAACCACAAATGGCACAAAATCTGAGCCCATGGTAGACAAAGCCACAAACCGGACAACGTTGTAAAAAGCCATTAAGCGATGGTAGGTTCTGCAACAATTATTCAATTTTAAATTATTTTTTGATGACATATACACAGATAGTGAAGAGTTTCGCTCATTAATGTCAATGACATCGAACATGTAATGTGTGAAATTCCAAGTGTTCCAATACTTTTGGAGGGCACTGTATCCTAACCTTATGATGAGTGCAAAATGAGTGTGGTATTATTTTCACTGTTGCTGCACTTTCTTTGAAATCATAGTCATATCATACATATATCATTTTTATATGACAATATTGAGATACGATAATTTGGCCAAGGCAAAAAAAAGAAAAATATTTAAAAGGTGAGCGGTCTGGGGGGCTCCCCCAGAAGCTGAAAGGCAAAAATAAACAAAAAATATTTAAAAAGCTGTGGGGAGGAGGAGCTCCTCAGAAGCTGAAAGGTTTTAGCCATGCTCATGCTCCACCAAAGACTTTACTCAAAAAAAGTCTGAAGGACCTAAATGACGTGAGATGCTGAAGAGCTTCGCTTGTCATGTCCGCAACATATACATATTAGATGTGCCTGTTTTCAGTGGTGGGCACAGATAACCAAAAAATTTACTTCGATAACAGATAATCAGATAACTGAAAAGTTATCTTTGATAAAGATAATAAGATAAACCATCCAAAAACGTATCGGAAGTTACAGAAAACCGATAAATTCCAGTAATGTCTCAAGTACATTTGCAACTACTAATAAACTGAATTTGAGTTTTAACACCACGACGCTTCTGGTAGCATCAAAAGCAACAACAAACCCAAACAATGAGCTCACACTTCTGTCTTTGAACATCTTTCCCCCTGCTGGAAGCTCTTGTTTACTACATGGCTTCCAGCACAGAAACAAGCTGAGAGCAGCCATAAATCCTAGCTCTCTACCAATCACAACAGTCCGGTCAGGCACAGGTCTTGGAAAATAAAGCAGTGCTGACTTGCGGTTTTGATTTATAAATAACATTAATACCGATAGAATAACTCCATTAATGTCAATTCTGTCATTTGTACAAAGTTAAAATATAACATATATCTTTTAATGTTGAATAATGCACTAATTCTGAGGTTTTGTAACAAACACAGACAGATCGCAAAGGATTCTAGGTAAAATGTGCCTCTGCTAAACACTGATTGGTTCAGTCATTCATTATGTAAACCAACACGTTAATGTGACATGTGTCGTGTGTTGGTGTTTACAGATATATGTGCTTTTGTAAAATATTCCATTTTTTTTAATTTGTTAAAACAGGCATTTTTATGGAGCCCTGGAAGTGTCATCGCAAAATGTTTTGCAAGTGGAGAGAATGTGCGCACATTTTTAGTGTAGTGATTTAGTAGCCTCTACTGGTGGTTGGCTCTCACTGCGGTATTGTATCACTTCCTGTTCCGGAGCACAGCGGTGTTTTTCTGTATCTGTTAGCTGTTTAATCTGCGCAGTTAGATTGATCTAGTTATCTAGATTACGATTTGTTTCCCAGTGTAATCTTTACGTGCCTTAACTAAAGCACTCCTTCTGCTGAATCACCTCTAAATTATTTACACATTATTCACTTTGCGTGTTTTTAGGAATCCGCTAGCTTAGCGTAGCTACTAGCTCTTAGCCGATTTAGCATGGCGGCTTCTCCTGTCTCTCCCGCACTTTTCTGCTCTGGGTGTGAAATGTTTAGTTATTCCTCGGCCTCCTTTAGCAGTAATGGTACTTGTAATAAGTGTAGCTTATTCGTAGCTTTGGAGGCCAGGCTGGGCGAATTGGAGACTCGGCTCCGCACCGTGGAAAATTCTACAGCTAGCCAGGCCCCTGTAGTCGGTGCGGACCAAGGTAGCTTAGCCGCCGTTAGTTCCCCCCTGGCAGATCCCGAGCAGCCGGGAAAGCAGGCCGACTGGGTGACTGTGAGGAGGAAGCGTAGCCCTAAACAGAAGCCCCGTGTACACCGCCAACCCGTTCACATCTCTAACCGTTTTTCCCCACTCGACGACACACCCGCCGAGGATCAAACTCTGGTTATTGGCGACTCTGTTTTGAGAAATGTGAAGTTAGCGACACCAGCAACCATAGTCAATTGTCTTCCGGGGGCCAGAGCAGGCGACATTGAAGGAAATTTGAAACTGCTGGCTAAGGCTAAGCGTAAATTTGGTAAGATTGTAATTCACGTCGGCAGTAATGACACCCGGTTACGCCAATCGGAGGTCACTAAAATTAACATTAAATCGGTGTGTAACTTTGCAAAAACAATGTCGGACTCTGTAGTTTTCTCTGGGCCCCTCCCCAATCGGACCGCGAGTGACATGTTTAGCCGCATGTTCTCCTTGAATTGCTGGCTGTCTGAGTGGTGTCCAAAAAATGAGGTGGGCTTCATAGATAATTGGCAAAGCTTCTGGGGAAAACCTGGTCTTGTTAGGAGAGACGGCATCCATCCCACTTTGGATGGAGCAGCTCTCATTTCTAGAAATCTGGCCAATTTTCTTAAATCCTCCAAACCGTGACTATCCAGGGTTGGGACCAGGAAGCAGAGTTGTAGTCTTACACACCTCTCTGCAGCTTCTCTTCCCCTGCCATCCCCTCATTACCCCATCCCCGTAGAGACGGTGCCTGCTCCCAGACTACCAATAACCAGCAAAAATCTATTTAAGCATAAAAATTCAAAAAGAAAAAATAATATAGCACCTTCAACTGCACCACAGACTAAAACAGTTAAATGTGGTCTGTTAAACATTAGGTCTCTCTCTTCTAAGTCCCTGTTAGTAAATGATATAATAATTGATCAACATATTGATTTATTCTGCCTTACAGAAACCTGGTTACAGCAGGATGAATATGTTAGTTTAAATGAGTCAACACCCCCGAGTCACACTAACTGTCAGAATGCTCGTAGCACGGGCCGGGGTGGAGGATTAGCAGCAATCTTCCATTCCAGCTTATTAATTAATCAAAAACCCAGACAGAGCTTTAATTCATTTGAAAGCTTGTCTCTTAGTCTTGTCCATCCAAATTGGAAGTCCCAAAAAACAGTTTTATTTGTTATTATCTATCGTCCACCTGGTCGTTACTGTGAGTCTCTCTGTGAATTTTCAGACCTTTTGTCTGACTTAGTGCTTAGCTCAGATAAGATAATTATAGTGGGCGATTTTAACATCCACACAGATGCTGAGAATGACAGCCTCAACACTGCATTTAATCTATTATTAGACTCTATTGGCTTTGCTCAAAAAGTAAATGAGTCCACCCACCACTTTAATCATATCTTAGATCTTGTTCTGACTTATGGTATGGAAATAGAAGACTTAACAGTATTCCCTGAAAACTCCCTTCTGTCTGATCATTTCTTAATAACATTTACATTTACTCTGATGGACTACCCAGCAGTGGGGAATAAGTTTCATTACACTAGAAGTCTTTCAGAAAGCGCTGTAACTAGGTTTAAGGATATGATTCCTTCTTTATGTTCTCTAATGCCATATACCAACACAGTGCAGAGTAGCTACCTAAACTCTGTAAGGGAGATAGAGTATCTCGTCAATAGTTTTACATCCTCATTGAAGACAACTTTGGATGCTGTAGCTCCTCTGAAAAAGAGAGCTTTAAATCAGAAGTGTCTGACTCCGTGGTATAACTCACAAACTCGTAGCTTAAAGCAGATAACCCGTAAGTTGGAGAGGAAATGGCGTCTCACTAATTTAGAAGATCTTCACTTAGCCTGGAAAAAGAGTCTGTTGCTCTATAAAAAAGCCCTCCGTAAAGCTAGGACATCTTTCTACTCATCACTAATTGAAGAAAATAAGAACAACCCCAGGTTTCTTTTCAGCACTGTAGCCAGGCTGACAAAGAGTCAGAGCTCTATTGAGCTGAGTATTCCATTAACTTTAACTAGTAATGACTTCATGACTTTCTTTGCTAACAAAATTTTAACTATTAGAGAAAAAATTACTCATAACCATCCCAAAGACGTATCGTTATCTTTGGCTGCTTTCAGTGATGCCGGTATTTGGTTAGACTCTTTCTCTCCGATTGTTCTGTCTGAGTTATTTTCATTAGTTACTTCATCCAAACCATCAACATGTTTATTAGACCCCATTCCTACCAGGCTGCTCAAGGAAGCCCTACCATTATTTAATGCTTCAATCTTAAATATGATCAATCTATCTTTGTTAGTTGGCTATGTACCACAGGCTTTTAAGGTGGCAGTAATTAAACCATTACTTAAAAAGCCATCACTTGACCCAGCTATCTTAGCTAATTATAGGCCAATCTCCAACCTTCCTTTTCTCTCAAAAATTCTTGAAAGGGTAGTTGTAAAACAGCTAACTGATCATCTGCAGAGGAATGGTCTATTTGAAGAGTTTCAGTCAGGTTTTAGAATTCATCATAGTACAGAAACAGCATTAGTGAAGGTTACAAATGATGTTCTTATGGCCTCGGACAGTGGACTCATCTCTGTGCTTGTTCTGTTAGACCTCAGTGCTGCTTTTGATACTGTTGACCATAAAATTTTATTACAGAGATTAGAGCATGCCATAGGTATTAAAGGCACTGCGCTGTGGTGGTTTGAATCATATTTGTCTAATAGATTACAATTTGTTCATGTAAATGGGGAATCTTCTTCACAGACTAAAGTTAATTATGGAGTTCCACAAGGTTCTGTGCTAGGACCAATTTTATTCACTTTATACATGCTTCCCTTAGGCAGTATTATTAGACGGCATTGCTTAAATTTTCATTGTTACGCAGATGATACCCAGCTTTATCTATCCATGAAGCCAGAGGACACACACCAATTAGCTAAACTGCAGGATTGTCTTACAGACATAAAGACATGGATGACCTCTAATTTCCTGCTTTTAAACTCAGATAAAACTGAAGTTATTGTACTTGGCCCCACAAATCTTAGAAACATGGTGTCTAACCAGATCCTTACTCTGGATGGCATTACCCTGACCTCTAGTAATACTGTGAGAAATCTTGGAGTCATTTTTGATCAGGATATGTCATTCAAAGCGCATATTAAACAAATATGTAGGACTGCTTTTTTGCATTTACGCAATATCTCTAAAATCAGAAAGGTCTTGTCTCAGAGTGATGCTGAAAAACTAATTCATGCATTTATTTCCTCTAGGCTGGACTATTGTAATTCATTATTATCAGGTTGTCCTAAAAGTTCCCTAAAAAGCCTTCAGTTAATTCAAAATGCTGCAGCTAGAGTACTGACGGGGACTAGAAGGAGAGAGCATATCTCACCCATATTGGCCTCTCTTCATTGGCTTCCTGTTAATTCTAGAATAGAATTTAAAATTCTACTTCTTACTTATAAGGTTTTGAATAATCAGGTCCCATCTTATCTTAGGGACCTCGTAGTACCATATCACCCCAATAGAGCGCTTCGCTCTCAGACTGCAGGCTTACTTGTAGTTCCTAGGGTTTGTAAGAGTAGAATGGGAGGCAGAGCCTTCAGCTTTCAGGCTCCTCTCCTGTGGAACCAGCTCCCAATTCAGATCAGGGAGACAGACACCCTCTCTACTTTTAAGATTAGGCTTAAAACTTTCCTTTTTGCTAAAGCTTATAGTTAGGGCTGGATCAGGTGACCCTGAACCATCCCTTAGTTATGCTGCTATAGACGTAGACTGCTGGGGGGTTCCCATGATGCACTGTTTCTTTCTCTTTTTGCTCTGTATGCACCACTCTGCATTTAATCATTAGTGATCGATCTCTGCTCCCCTCCACAGCATGTCTTTTTCCTGGTTCTCTCCCTCAGCCCCAACCAGTCCCAGCAGAAGACTGCCCCTCCCTGAGCCTGGTTCTGCTGGAGGTTTCTTCCTGTTAAAAGGGAGTTTTTCCTTCCCACTGTAGCCAAGTGCTTGCTCACAGGGGGTCATTTTGACCGTTGGGGTTTTACATAATTATTGTATGGCCTTGCCTTACAATATAAAGCGCCTTGGGGCAACTGTTTGTTGTGATTTGGCGCTATATAAAAAAATTGATTGATTGATTGATTTTATTATATTGTAAAACGTGCACTCAATATTGTCTTGACACATAAATGTTGGCTATTCTCCCTATTGATGTTTCAAATCCCACAAAACCTTGGAGAGGTCGCCACGCTGCGAGATCTCAGTAACATTGAGAACTGCATTGAGACACTTTGATCACGCTGCACACAGACAACACCATTAACATCACAACATAAAACAAGAGTTATGAATGTAAGTATGGTTCTATGGATTCCGGATGACCGGCAGAGGGTGGTGCTTTAGCACCTGGATATGTGCGCAAGCACAGAGAGGTCGAGAATATATACCAAAAAAGTCAACGTCATTTGATGTGACCTGGGTGACGTCACTGGTTGTCTTTATATGCCAGACGCACCCAGCGCTCGCTTCTTTTCGGGAATGAACTCGCAAGACTCTGAGTGACAAGCAACTCTGGCGGTCATCCGGAATTCTTAGAACTGTAGTTACATTCGTAACTCACGTTCTATTTCATTCCTCCTGACCGCCAGAGGGTGGTGCTTTAGCACCTGGATGACTTAATACCAACAAGGTCACAAAGAGTCACACTCACCTTGCATCAGCAGTGGGGAGTGGAGGCAGACAACACCGCCGAAGTTACCGCAGGAGGAGCAGCCACATTCAGTCTGTAATAGCGAGTGAAGGTACAGGATGAAGCCCACGTAGCAGCAGCACAAATATTACTCAAAGGGAAACCTCTCAGTGCAGCCCAGGAGGTGGACACCCCTCTGGTGGAATGGCACATAACCTTAGGAGGCTGAAGACCTCTGGACCTGTATACTTGTAAAATGGCATCCACGACCCAATGTGAGAGTCGCTGCTTTGAGACAGCACAGCCTCTTTTGTGATGACCGTAACACACAAACAGAGCGTCCGTTTTCCGGATCCCAGCAGTCACACTAATGTACTGCTTCAACATTCGGACAGGACACAGGGAACCTGAAACAGATAATCCTGGATCAGAATGCGGGGCATACTCAGCCAAGGAAACTGGCTGGTTAACATGAAAGGTTGAAATTCTCTTAGGTAAAAAGGACGGATTAGGCCACAGCGTAACCCCAGATCCGTCAGAATTCCATCGCAAACAGTCCTCAGCGACTGATAGGGCATGGAGCTCTCCCACCTGCTTAGCCAAAGATAGTGCAAGTAGAAAGGCAGTCTTCACTGACACCCATTTAAGATCAGCACTTTCAACTGGTTCGAAAGGGGATAAGCTTAAACCCTCCAGGACTAGAGGAAGGTCCCATGAAGGTACGCGTGTAAGCCTTGGAGGCCGCAAACGTAGAGTACCTTTCAAAGAATGACACACAAAGAAATATGAACCCACTGACCGGCCATCAATGTAGACGTGCCGGGCAGAGATTGCAGCAACATAAACCTTCAAGGTAGCGACAGAAAGTCCTTTCTCCAGCAGTTCTTATAAATATTTGAGTAGAATAGGCACAGGGCAACGCTCCGGGTCTAACTTTTGGTTCTCACACCACCGCGCAAACAGCTTCCATCTGTTGTCATACAAAGCCCTGCTAGAAGCAACACGTGAATTAAGGATAGTCTGAACAACAGCCTGGTCACAGCCCCTCAACGGCCACACATACAGTTGAAGGTGTATTGGGTGAGGGTGCCAAATCCTCCCCTGTAGCTGTGACAATAAACCCTTCCTCTCTGGGAGAGCCCAAGGTTCCCTCTCGAGGAGTTTGTAAATCATGGGAAACCAAATCCTCCCCAGCCAGAACGGAGCAACCAGCAGCACTCTGTGGCTGCACTGGTCTATCCTGTGCAGTGTCAACATTAGCAGTGGGAGAGGAGGGAAGGCATAAAGGAGGCAATCCGGCCACAGGTGATCCAATGCATCCTGCCCCAGCGGGCTGTCTGGTTCTGAGAGGGAGTACCCCTGTGGGCAATGTGTCGAGGTGCTTGAAGCGAAGAGGTCCACTTCCACTACACCATACATCTGCCAGATCTTGACCACAATCGGGTTCAGTCTCCACTCTCCCGGTGGTGGTTTCTGTCTGGAGAGTAAATCCGCAGCGCTGTTCTGTACACCAGGCAGATAAACTGCTCTGACACTTTGAAGGCGAGGCAACGCCCATAAGAGAAGCATCTGAGTTTCTGCCAATGAGTGATTGGATCTGGTGCCCCCCTGATGGTTTATGTGATAGACTGTGGACGTGTTGTCCGACTGGACAAGAACATGTTTTCCTCTCAGGGCCGGGAGGAAATGCTTGACAGCCAGTCGCACAGCGCGAAGCTCCAGCTTATGTGTTGAAGTCTCTCCTGATGACTCCAGACACCCCTCACCATCCTGTGATTCCACACGGCCCCCCAACCTTTGAGTGATGCATCTGTAACAACGACCTCTCGACAAGAAGGGACGGACCCTAGAGGGGCACCCTTGCAGATGAAGTCCACGTTCCTCCAGAGTCTGAGGTGCAGAAGGCACTGGTTGGAGAGTCGTACAAGCCTGTGCTGATGCAACTTTGAGTTGAGGCCTAGGTTGTTGATCCAAATCTGTAGGGGAAGCAAGAACAGAAGTCCCAAAGGTACCACTTGCGACACTGCAGTCAATTTGCCCATCAACCGGAGCAGCAATCCAAAAGGTAGCGTCACAGCCCGTTGAATGTGTGAGATGAGACAAATTACATCATCCACTCTATGCGGGGATGGCGATACATTCATAGTTACGGAGTTGATGCATACAAGAATTATGCATGTGTTAGATAATATCTGTGCTAATTCTTTGTTTTATGTTAGCTATTAAGTATTTGTGTTATTTGTTTGGAAGTTCTGAGACATATGTTAAGTTTTACTCTATCATCTGTCCAAGTTTCAGATACAGGGAGAGAGCTCCCCCTGTTGGTGACAGCCAGTAACATTAGAAATATGAGACTAAACCACACCCATGTTAACACCCACAAGGTATAAAATGTGTTGTATGACTCATTTTAGGGGCCTTTCACAAGATGGACACTGTCTGTGAGGGTCCCAGGCCTGGTTTCTAACGTGACCTTGAATAAACTCAAAATGAGGAATACAATGGTTTGGTTTTTGGTAAGGGGCAGAATTTACATAAAAAGAACCAGGTAGAAATAACACATGGCTAATTTGAAAAAAATGCTGAAAACATTTTGAAACCTTTGAAACAACCATGGTTCGAAGATGATACTGGAGTCCCAATGAAAAGGAATATGTCACAAGGTGAGCCTAAATTTACAACAGAACAAGATATTAACACCAGAATGAAAGAACGGATATGAGAATGTGTGGCTAGACACTGTTCCACACCGATTTATCAGTACTGCAAATTAATGAAGGCTGACTTGAAACACTGCTTCAAAATGTTCAGAATCCTTTGAGAACCATCCATTTTGTTTTTATGTTGTTTTTTTGTTGTTGTTGGTTGGTTTGTTTGTTCTTAACATTGCTCTGGAGTCCACATGAACACTGGCACCAGGATTGTTTATCCATATCAAATTATAGTCAGTGCTGTGTCGCCGTCCGAACGGTACCCCTAAAAATAGGTCCCCCCTGATGACGCGGTTCATGACGCAGTTCATGGATTAACACCTCGTTTCTGCTTAAAACTGCACTCCAGTCATCATCTACCTCAGCGACAGATATCTGAAGCTTTTGTACAACAATCATTTCCACATAAAGTCAGCATTATTTCATCATAAAACGCCATGGCTAAACGAGCTGCTAGCTGATGCATTCACTACGCGTCGGACATTTCAAAGCGTCACAGAATTTTGTGAGTTTCTGCTTAAAATAACCTTGTTTCTGCTTAAAACTGACTTTAGAATGATGTAAGAGGTTTTACCTTTATCATTTGATGGTTAATAATCCCATTAATCCATTTGTTTGCTTTGGGTGAAGAAACACCCTCTCAGACGTGCTGCTGTGGTTCGAAATGACGCATGCGCAGATGCAAAAGGCGGACCGATTTTTATAGGCGGACTGTTCGGTCTGCAACACCAGGTCTGTACGCGTATGAGCCAGTACATTACTTGTTTACTACTCGCCTTTGACAATTGTTTTATTTGTGAGATTTTATTTATTACTTTTGTAAGGAATGAATCAAAGTGAATCGAAATAGATCATAGCAATCATAGCAATAACACAAAATAATGCAAGCTACTTTGTACACTCAACAAAAATGTAACACTTGTTTTTGCACCCATTTTTCACAAGCCGAAGTAAATATAAAAGTAATGTAAGATTTCTTTGATATACACAACAGGTTTATTTCTCTCAACATGTCATTTCAGCAGTGATGTAATGCTTTATTTGGCTGTGTAGGATTGTACAATGTACTTTGTACTGTGTATGCTGATTGTACTTTTCCAGTTGGTGTGTACATGTATATGTGTATGCAATCATTTATAGATGTTCAAAATGTGGATGTGCATGGAAGCCTTGTGTTCAGATGATGCCTTTTTTACTGTATATATTGTGGAATTGCAGATGATTCTGCCCTGTGATAGACTGGCATCCTGAACGAGGTGTGCCCTGCCTCATGCCCCATGGTTGCTGGGATAGGGTCCATTAGCCCCATTGGTTGGAGTAAGCGGGTATAGAAAATGGATGGATGGATGCAGATGATTCTCAGAACAAATTTTCCTATGGAGACAATAAAATATATCAAATCAAATCATCATCATCATAAACCTTTTCACGTTTCTAGTGTGCAGGAGGTAGTGTCTAGTTATTGGCTTGCTTTCATAATACGAAGCGAAGCAGCACACAGCGGCGCAAACCTCGCTCATGGCAGAGGGAATCCCAAACAGGAAGTGCCAAATTTTGAGTCCACAGTTAAACAGGAAATGTCATTGATGTCAAAAGCGGCCGAGATGAGTTTCCTCTGCAGGGTGGCTGGGAGCTCCCTTAGAGATAGGGTGTCGAGCTCGGTCACTCGGGAGGAGCTCGGAGTCGAGCCGCTGCTCCTCCACATCGAAAGGAGTCAGTTGAGGTGGCTCGGGCATCTTTTTCAGATGCCCCCTGGACACCTCACTGGAGAGGTGTTCCGGGCACGTCCCATTGGGAGGAGGCCCCGGGGAAGACCCAGGATACGCTGGAGGGACTACATCTCTTGGCTGGCTTGGGAATGCCTTGGGGTTCCCCCGGAGGAGCTGGGGGAGGTGTGTGTGGATCGGGAGGTCTGGGCGGCTTTGCTTGAGCTGCTGCCCCCGCGACCCGAATCCAGATAAAGCGGAAGAAAATGGATGGATGGATGGATAGATGGATGGATGGATGGATGGATGGATGGATGGATGGATGGATGGATGGATGGATGGATGGATGGATGGATGGATGGATGGATGGATGGATGGATGGATGGATGGATGGATGTCAAATGTTGAACACTTCCTGGCATGGTTGGAGCTGGGTGTCACTGGACCATCTTGAAATCTGATTGGACACCCCAGGTACCACCCCAGATGATTGACATGTCACGGCACCGCAGGTCTGGTTGAAAAGAGCCATTGTAAATCTGTGACATATATTGACTGCTAGGTCTCTCCTGTACAGTAGTTGGCACTGTGTGCCACAAAAAGTTCTAATCCACCCTAGTCAAAGAAGAAAAATCTTGGAGCCATATTTGAACCTGAACACATCTGAACTATGGATTCCTAATCACACCAAACTTATATTGGTGAGCAAATGACCATATTTTATGCCAGAAATGAGGTTCAGGTTGTTAAAAGCAGCATTTCTCCTTTAATTCAGGTTGCGCTATATATATACATTTAAGCTAACAGACAGCAGCTGGTTCATGCTCTGTTGGCTTATTAGTGCAGCAGAACTGAAACAATCCTTCAAATGGTGATACGAGTATCAAATTTAGCACAAATACACCTTAGATATTACAATATTGAAAAAAAAAAACATACTGGCCACTTGAATTTTCAATAGGCAGCCAGGTAGAGGTCAATTGAAGAATTACACAGGGGTCAAAATTTAAAAATGCTCCAATCAAATTGAAAACTACACAATTACTTGTCTGATTATAAAGATACCAAAAAGGTATAGTTTGGACAATCTGTGGCTGAATGTTATGGAGTTTTGGGGTAAAAACAGCAAGACTGGTGACAAAGGTCAGTTTCAGTTTGTACAGGGGTCAAAAGTTAAAGTGGCTCCAATTTTGGTTGAAAGTGATGCAAATTATTAGTTGAGCTAATAGGATTAATAAATGGAATAGTTTTGACAGTGTTGAATGCTTGGTGTCCAAAGTAAAGGCCAAACAAGGTCAGTGTCCATTGGATTCTGTGACATGTGACATATGTTACCCTGTAACATGAACTAAGCATGACACATGATGCAAACGGTCACTTTTTAAAACCCGATTAACTCAACCAATAATTTGCATAATTTTTTTTTACCAAAATTGGAGTAGCTTTAACGTTTGACCCCTGTACAAACTGAAATTGACCTTTGTCACCATTCTTGCTCCTTTTACCTCATAACTCCAAAACATTCAGTCACAGATTGTCCAAACTATACCGTTTTGGAATCTTTGTGATCAGGCAAATAATGTGGTACAGTTTTCAATATGATTGGAACATCTTTTAATTTTGACCCCTGTGTAATTCTTCAATTGACCCCTACCTGGCTGCCAATTGAAAATTCAAGTGGCCAATCATTTTTTTTTTAAAGACTTCATGTCTATGGATTATTTGTGCCAAATTTGATGCTTGTATCACCATTTGCAAGATTCCACTCTAAATAATCTCTTATCTGCTGCACTATATACAGTGAGGAAAATAAGTATTTGAACACCCTGTGATTTTGCAAGTTCTCCCACTTAGAAATCATGGAGGGGTCTGAAATTTTCATCTTAGGTGCATGTCCACTGTGAGAGACATAATCTAACAAAAAAAAATCTGGAAATCACAATGTATGATTTTTTAAAATAATTTATTTGTATGTTACTGCTGCAAATAAGTATTTGAACACCTGTGAAAATCAGTGTTAATATTTGGTACAGTAGCCTTTGTTTGCAATTACAGAGGTCAAATGTTTCCTGTAGTTTTTCACCAGGTTTGCACACACTGCAGCAGGGATTTTGGTCCACTCCTCCATACAGATGTTTTCCAAATCTTTCAGATTTGGCGTTTCAGCTCCCTCCAAAGATTTTCTATTGAGTTCACATCTGGAGACTGGCCAGGCCACTCCAGGACCTTGAAATGCTTCTTATGGAGCCCCTCCTTAGTTGCCCTGGCTGTGTGTTTGGGGTCATTGTCATGCTGGAAGACCCAGCCATGACCCATCTTCAATGCTCTTACTGAGGGAAGGAGGTTGTTTGCCAAAATCTCGCAACACATGACCCCATCCATCCTCCCTTCAATACGGTGCATTCGTCTTGTCCCCTTTGCAGAAGAGCACCCCCACAGAATGGGGTTGTTCTTGTAATTCCCTCTCAAGCCAAAATCACAAAACCAAGTCGTTCTTTTCGTTACTGGCTTTAATCACACGCAGAGCATGATAGTGTGCCGTGAGAACTAGTAAACATACAGACAGAAAACAAATAAACACAAATTATTTCCATGTAAAGACACATCAAAGAAAAAGAAAAAAAAAGGAAACGCGACCGTGCTGTTGTATTACATAAATAACCTCATTGGCCGCTTTCCTTTGAGAGAAAATTAGAAATCTTTCTTCAGTCCTTCAATGTACTATGCACTTTATCCAAACTTCTTGAAACATTGCAGGTCTTAGGCAGAGGAATCAACGTGGTATCTGCCTGCTAGCTTGGTCCGGATTGCTAACAAAACAACAAGTAGCGACCCTCAAAAACTCCCCGTCAACCCGCGGTGGCAAACTTTGGTTCCCCCCTTACTTAAGACTTGACATAACATCAAAACAAACAAAATACATGAAATAAATAAAATGAAGCTTTTAAGATTAAACTATTGCTACTATAAATGAATATATTTATGAACTCTATATTTTTATCCTAATATTTATTAATCTATTGTGTATTTATTTATTCTGACTTCGATGGCAGCTACAGTTCTCATACTCTAAACATGGTAAGTGGAGTTGATTCCAAAAAGCTCTATTCTGGTCTCATCTGACCACATGACCTTCTCCCATGCCTCCTCTGGATCATCCAGATGGTCACTGGTAAACTTCAAATGGGCCTGGACATGTGCTGGCTTCAGCAGGGGGACCTTGCTGCCCTGCAAGATTTTAAACCATGACAGCATCATGTGTTACTAATGTAATCTTTGTGACTGTGGTCCCAGCTCTCTTCAGGTCATTGATCAGGTCCTCCTGTGTAGTTCTGAGCTTTCTCAGAATCATCCTTACCCCACAAAATGAGATGTTGCATGGAATCCCAGGCCGAGGGAGACTGACAGTTATCTTGTGTTTCTTCCACTTTCTAATAAATAATCATAACAGTTGTTGTCTTCTCACCAAGCTGCTTGCCTGTTGTCCTGTAGTCCATCCCAGCCTTGTGCAGGTCTACAGTTTTGTCCCTGGTGTCCTTAGACAGCTCTTTGGTCTTGGCTATGGTGGACAGGTTGGAGTGTGATTGACTGAGTGTGTGAACAGGTGTCTTTTATACAGGTAACAAGTTCAAACAGGTGCAATTAATACAGGTAAAGAGTGCAGAATAAGAGGGCTTCTTAAAGAAAAATTAACAGGTCTGTGTGAGCCAGAATTCTTGCTGGTTGGTAGGTGTTCAAATACTTATTTGCAGCAGTAACATACAAATAAATTATTAAAAAATCATACATTGTGATTTCCGGATTTTTTTTTTTTTTTTTTTTTTTTTTTTAGATTATGTCTCACAGTGGACATGCACCTAAGATGAAAATTTCAGACCCCTCCATGATTTCTAAGTGGGAGAACTTACAAAATCGCAGGGTGTTCAAGTACTTATTTTCCTCACTGTATGAGATGTAAGATGTTGCTCCTCACTGTTTCTCAATTGCCCTCAAAAGTATTGGAACACTTGGTGTTTCACACAAAATTTTAATTTGTTTATGCAATTTCAAATACTTTTTACCCTAAAATTATCTTCCTTAAACTCAAACTGAAAGCAAATCTCTACAACTTGATTTACATAAATTAAATATAAAATCCAGCTTCCTGATGAAGTGTGTAGACGAGGATTTTCTTAAAAAGAAGACCTGAAAGTTCAACTACAATTTGACAGAAATTACATTTGAGATGAAAGCCTTGATTTGACATTTTGGTGAAAGAAACTTTTGTATTTCTTCATAGTTGATGTAAATAACATCCAAGACATATTCAGTGACTTGGAAATGTTCGTGTTTCCATCCCCTGACTTGTCTAAAGAAAACTGGTAATAAAACAGATTATTATTATATATTATTATTTGCGGAAAGGTTTTTTCCATGCTAATGCTCCCCTGAAGCATTTGTTCAAAATAAAGTCTGAAGAACCTAAATGACATGGCGACATGCTGAAAAGCTTTGCTTGTTCATGTCTGCGACATATACATATTAATAATAATTTTACTTATATATAACACTTTCTGGTTTCACCTTTCACAATTTTCAACTTTTCAATATAAACATTAAAACACATTAAAATTTCCAAACTCCTGTACATTGTATTTGTTAACCGTTTTCATGCTTTGAATTAAAATGTTTCTTATATGCACACATGAGGCTTATTTTGCTCACATTCTGTTCACAGATTTGTTATGATCCATGTTAGTGCCAAGATAATCCATGCACCCACAGGTGTGGCATATCGAGATTCTGATTAAACAGCATGAGTACACAGGTGTGCCTTAGACTGGTCACAATAAAAGCTCACTCTAAAATGTACAGTTTTCTTGCACAACATATTTCCAGAGATACCACAACTTTTGAGAGCGTGTTCAGCTGGCATGCTGACTGCAGGAATGTCTTACTTTTGAACTACCATGAGCTCTCCCTGTGAAGCCATTTCCAAGAATTTGGCAGTACATCCGTTGGGCCTCACAACCGCGGAACACATGTATTCACGCCAGCCCAGGACCACACATCTGGCTTCTTCAGCAGAGTGACCGTCTGAGACCAACCACCCAGACAGCTGGTACAATAGACAGTTTGTACAACCAAAGAAATTCTGCACAAACTGTCAGAAACCATCTCAGGAAAGTTCATTTGAATGCTCGTTGTCATCACTGGTCTAGAGTTGACTGTGGTTTGTCCTCATAACCAACTAAATTGGGCAAATGCTCACTTTCGAAGGTGTGTGACACTTTGGTGAACTGTTCTCTTTTACTGATGAATCCTGGTTTACACTGTACCACTGTACCCGCACATGACAAACCTGTTTGGTAATGTTAATGCTGTGATCAGAGTGGCCCGCGGTGGTGGGATGATGGTATAGGCAGGCATAAGCTATAGACAAGGAAAACTGCTGTATTTTCTTGTCTGTATGAATGCACACATATACCATGATGAGATCCTGAAGTTCACTGTCGTGCTTTTCATCTGCCACCATTGCCTCATGTTTCAGCATAATAATGCATGGTCCCATGATGCAAAGCTCTGTGCACAGTCCCTGGAAGCTGGAAACTTCCCAGTTCTTGCATGGCCTGTAAACTAACCAGACGTGTCATTGGCCATTTTGTAGTTCAGTGGCTCATTAAGGCCTTTTATCAAGTTCAACTGCACATTTTACACTGACCTTTTACTGTGATCAGTCCAGAGCACACCTGTACAACAATCATGCTGTTTAATCAGCATCTCTTGATATGCCACACCTACTAGGTAAACTCGCAAAGGTGAATTGATGACGAATACAGATTTTATTAAATTTGTGGATAACATAATTTGTCACATAAGACGTGGTTGCGAAAGGTGAGTACAGTACTCGGAGCTGTGATTGCTACCAATATTTTATATTTATAACTGGGGTTGTAAAATATTGAAATAGTCCTTTAAGGCTCATTTTTACATCAAAAATATTACTGCATTACTTGCATAAAGAGTGAAACACTTTGCAGTCATTTTGTAGTTGAAGGTTTTTAGCCATGCTAATGCTCCCCAGATGCATTTACTGAAAATAAAGTCTGGAGGACCTAAATGAGATGGTGAGGACTCTCCAGGCATGTACAATTCATCATAGTACAGAAACAGCATTAGTGAAGGTTACAAATGATCTTCTTATGGCCTCAGACAGTGGACTCATCTCTGTGCTTGTTCTGTTAGAACTCAGTGCTGCTTTTGATACTGTTGACCATAAAATTTTATTACAGAGATTAGAGCATGCCATAGGTATTAAAGGCACTGCGCTGCGGTGGTTTGAATCATATTTATCTAATAGATTACAATTTGTTCATGTAAATGGGGAATCTTCTTCACAGACTAAGGTTAATTATGGAGTTCCACAAGGATCTGTGCTAGGACCAATTTTATTCACTTTATACATGTTTCCCTTAGGCAGTATTATTAGACGGCATTGCTTAAATTTTCTTTGTTACGCAAATGATACCCAGCTTTATCTATCCATGAAGCCAGAGGACACACACCAATTAGCTAAACTGCAGGATTGTCTTACAGACATAAAGACATGGATGACCTCTAATTTCCTGCTTTTAAACTCAGATAAAACTGAAGGTATTGTACTTGGCCCCACAAATCTTAGAAACATGGTGTCTAACCAGATCCTTACTCTGGATGGCATTACCCTGACCTCTAGTAATACTGTGAGAAATCTTGGAGTCATTTTTGATCAGGATATGTCATTCAATGCGCATATTAAACAAATATGTAGGACTGCTTTTTTGCATTTGCGCAATATCTCTAAAATTAGAAAGGTCTTGTCTCAGAGTGATGCTGAAAAACTAATTCATGCATTTATTTCCTCTAGGCTGGACTATTGTAATTCATTATTATTAGGTTGTCCTAAAAGTTCCCTGAAAACTTCAGTTAATTCAAAATGCTGCAGCTAGAGTACTAACAGGGACTAGAAGGAGAGAGCATGTTGTTCATGTCTGCGACATAGACATATTAGCTGCAAATTTTGATGACTCAAAATATCCAGTCATATGCTTCCATGAGACCAAATATCTCTGTATCCTGCGTGAACACCCTACTATACTCATTACCAGCTTCAAGTGTCTTCCTGACAGCTGTAACTTCTTTCCATCTCCTCCAACCTCCAACTAATTTTGTTACGAAGACTCAAATCTTTCTGACAATAGGCAAATATTTTGATTACAAATAGCAATTAAAAAATGTTGCAAACCACACTTGCAGTGTGTCAGACCTGCATGCACAGTGCGCCAGTTTTAAAGGGTTAAATTTTACTTTTGCAGTCTTTAACGTATCTCTCAATGTAACACTAACTATCTTCTGTTTTGAGAGGCTCCAAATCTTGTTGTTACAGGTGCACTGCCCCCCGGCTCCTCCTGAGAACCACCACTGCTAAGATGTCAGACAGCATCACGATGAAACAACGGACTTTTGAACAGATAGCAGAGAGGATCATGGGGCGTACAGAGAAACAGATGTAACTGAACTGTTGTTTCGAGCCCGAGGGTGTGATCTGTGTCCTGAGGTGACCTCTCCAGCAGCCCTGACACCATTCCCCCAATAGGCATTTCTTACACACATACTGATCTGATCTGTTTCTCACCTTAATTCTTTTTTTATCGTTCCTTCTTCTGACCCACCCTGTGGACCGTCAACACTCCTCCCTTTAAATGCATCACTGGAACCGTTTAGCCCCGACCACATCTGTTCTACTGTCACAAATTCTCCTGTCTTGTAGGAGAGGGCTGAAGTGAAACTTTGGGGATTTTAGGCATTTATAAAGACTCCCTTCTGATTCCAATGATACCACAGGCAGTGGTTATTACTGTCTCTTTGTGCTGCTCAAAGCTGTTACTGCATGCAACGGGGATCTATTTATGGCTGTTCACTCAGCCTGGCAGTGGCTCGCCCACAGCCATATTCCATGATTTCTGAAAAATACTCCTCTCCACCCAGCTTTGGTTTGTGGTAAACTGGGACTGGCACGCGAATTGTGGTATTTCCTCCAAAATGATAGTAAGAGTCATACACTGACACTCTGCAGAATAAACAAGGTCTTCTCGAAAGACATACGAGACATAAACACATGGGTTTTTACATCAGAACTAAAAGAGGAAGAAGAAGGAGGAATAGGAATTAAAAGACATGGACAAATATCAAAAGAAAATTTAAAGATTTCATGAGGCAAGGCAAAGTGTAGAGTTCAAAATGCTGCTGCTTAAGTGCTAACAGACATCCCAGCTAACATATAACGTTTTGGTAACGTTATATATTGGTTATATTTAGGTTATGGTTATTAGAAACGTTTCTAGAACGTTTTCCTAGCATTATTACTTCCTTCTATATATTGACAAGTCATGTTTATCTATCTGGCCTCCATCAGTCATGACTGACGCCATTAATTTTGCAAACTGATTGAGCAGTGCCTCTTGTGGTTGTAGAGGCCAATGCGAGAGTGGCAGTCATGATCACATAGGTCACATCTTTGGATTAACTCTGGTCTGTTGGCTGTCATTTCCTTTCTGCAAGCTCACTTCTCTGCTGCCACAGCAGACAACTTCTCTTCACCAGTCTGCGGCTGCCTATGGAGCGTGCCTCTCCAGCTGGTGCAGCTGTGAGGTCCTCCCAGGAGTTGGTGTCGATGTCTAGTGCCTTCATGTCTCTCTTGCACACGTCCTTGGACCTCAGCTGAGGGCGGCTAATGCTACTCCATCCAACGGCAAATACTCCATAGAGGATGTCTTTTGGAATTCGGCCATCTTCCATATGGCGAACACGACCTAGCCAGCGCAACCAATGTTGTTTCAGCAGGGTGTATATCATGGGAAGGCCAGCAGGAGATAGGACATCAATGTTGGTCACCTTGTCTCGCCAGGAGATGCCGAGTATTTGTCTGAGGCTTCTGAGATTGAAGGAGTTGAGCCTTTTCTCCTGGCAGGCATACATGGTCCATGTCTCACTGCCATAAAGCGAGATGCTGAGGTACGCAGCCATCTTTGTCTTCACAGTCAACCTGGGGTTTGTCCACACTCTTGATGTGAGGCAAGCAAGTGTTGTGGCTGCTTTCCCAATCCTATTGTCAGTCTCAGCATCAATGAAGAGGTTATCGGTGATGATGAATCCAAGGTACGTAAACTGGTGAACAACATTGAGCTCATAATCATCGACGGTGATGGATGGTGGTGCAGGTGTGTCTTGACCCAAGACATTGGTCTTCTTTAGACTGATGGTCAGCACGAAGTCATGTTTGTAGTTGAGGGAAATTTGACAAACATATTAATGCTAGTCTCACCGTCATTCTTACTCCAAATTTTTTTCAGTGACAAGACAATGACTTCTTGTAATGTTACCAGAATGTTCTGGGAACGTTTGAATTAAGTCCCCGTCACACATAGCAAGAATGTGTAGGAACCATGCCCGCCCGACACAGCAAATACGCGTATTGCCATAATCCAATAAAGTTGGGAGGAAAAGAGGTGTGGTCAGCCATGTCAGAACATATCCAGATTACCTCATCCACACCTGCACGATGGCATCCAAAGTGGACGTAGACAACAGCTAGATGACACAGACAGCCATAAAAGGCGCTGCAGACTGTCCAGTGTCCAATTGTCTGGATGGTAAACAAGGGATCTAGAGTGCTGTGTTCCCCATGCGCATGTGCATGTGTGTGCGCGTAATTTCATAATTCAACCACACAAAGAAAATAAACAATTACCAACCAATGAAAAAGTTTCAGTGTGAAAGTTCAGAGACAACACGTTTTTACGATAATTAAAAACAATCAGTTAAAACAACTACGTGTTAATGTGGCAGCATCTCTATCATTTAAAAGTCCTTTTAAAGATTCGAAGGAGACCAGCTCCCTCAGTTTTAGGCCATTCTGTAAAAGGTTCCATGCACAGGGTGCAGCAAACTGAAAACCCTTCTTTCCCAGCTCCGACCGGACATTTGGAACTGATAATAAAAAAACGGTCGGCAGAACGAAGATGATAGGAACCAGTACATTTCATTCTGACGCCATTCTGTGTGATTCCTGCTATGTGTGACGGGGGTATAAACAACTAAAATACAACAATGAATTTTCATTGTGTGTTTGCTGGGCTGATAATACACTCAACAAAAATATAAACGCAACACTTTTGGTTTTGCTCCCATTTTGTATGAGATGAACTCAAAGATCTAAAACTTTTTCCACATACACGATATCACCATTTCCCTCAAATACTGTTCACAAACCAGTCTAAATCTGTGATAGTGAGCACTTCTCCTTTGCTGAGATAATCCATCCCACCTCACAGGTGTGCCATACCAAGATGCTGATTAGACACCATGATTAGTGCACAGGTGTGCCTTAGACTGCCCACAATAAAAGGCCACTCTGAAAGTTGCAGTTTTGTTTTATTGGGGGGGGGATACCAGTCAGTATCTGGTGTGACCACCATTTGCCTCATGCAGTGCAACACATCTCCTTCGCATAGAGTTGATCAGGTTGTCAATTGTGGCCTGTGGAATGTTGGTCCACTCCTCTTCAATGGCTGTGCGAAGTTGCTGGTTATTGGCAGGAACTGGTACATGCTGTCGTATACGCCGGTCCAGAGCATCCCAAACATGCTCAATGGGTGACATGTCCGGTGAGTATGCCGGCCATGCAAGAACTGGGACATTTTCAGCTTCCAAGAATTGTGTACAGATCCTTGCAACATGGGGCCATGCATTATCCTGCTGCAACATGAGGTGATGTTCTTGGATGTATGGCACAACAATGGGCCTCAGGATCTCGTCACGGTATCTCTGTGCATTCAAAATGGCATCAATAAAATGCACCTGTGTTCTTCGTCCATAACAGATGCCTGCCCATACCATAACCCCACCACCACCATGGGCCACTCGATCCACAACACTGACATCAGAAAACCGCTCACCCACATGACGCCACACACGCTGTCTGCCATCTGCCCTGGACGGTGTGAACCGGGATTCATCCGTGAAGAGAACACCTCTCCAACGTGCCAAACACCAGCGAATGTGAGCATTTCCCCACTCAATTCGGTTACGATGACGAACTGGAGTCAGGTCGAGACCCCAATGAGGACAACGAGCATGCAGATGAGCTTCCCTGAGATGGTTTCTGACAGTTTGTGCAGAAATTCTTTGGTTATGCAAACCGATTGTTTCAGCAGCTGCCCGAGTGGCTGGTCTCAGACGATCTTGGAGGTGAACATGCTGGATGTGGAGGTCCTGGGCTGGTGTGGTTACACGTGGTCTGCGGTTGTGAGGCTGGTTGGATGTACTGCCAAATTCTCTGAAACGCCTTTGGAGACGGCTTATGGTAGAGAAATGAACATTCAATACATGAGCAACAGCTCTGGTTGACATTCCTGCTGTCAGCATGCCAATTGCACGCTCCCTCAAATCTTGCAACATCTGTGGCATTGTGCTGTGTGATAAAACCGCACCTTTCAGAGTGGCCTTTTATTGTGGGCAGTCTAAGGCACACCTGTGCACTAATCATGGTGTCTAATCAGCATCTTGGTATGGCACACCTGTGAGGTGGGATGGATTATCTCAGCAAAGGAGAAGTGCTCACTATCACAGATTTAGACTGGTTTGTGAACAATATTTGAGGGAAATGGTGATATTGTGTAAGTGGAAAAGTTTTAGATCTTTGAGTTCATCTCATACAAAATGGGAGCAAAACCAAAAGTGTTGCGTTTATATTTTTGTTGAGTGTACATGTTCATCGAGTGATCTCTACTGCTATACAGATAGTCATTTTACTAAATAATTTTCATTTCACTGGCCCATGCTCTGTGTTCTTAGAACTGTGTCCCTAGGGTTAAAAAAAAAAGTCAGCAGTCCACAGGGCCTTCTCTTATGCGCCTGTCTTGTGGAATGATCTCCCTGCAGAGATAAAAAAGGTCAGATTCCGTAAAGACATTCAAGTCCAGACTACACCAGTAATACTGGTGTAGTCTGGAATTATGTTTCCTCTCCTATTAATTCATATTCATATTGCTTCAGAGCAGCATTAGCATGGCTCCCCAGACCCCCCTAATTACAGCCCCCTCTTAACCTCCTGCTGCTTTAACCATTTTTTAAAAAATGTAGATCTAAATTATTATGCTAATAATAATTAGTTGACAGTCAGGCTGTACAATATGGCCAAATTATTGTATCTCAATATTGTCATATTAATATGATATACGATATGACTATGATTTGACACAAAGTGCAGCAACAGTGAAAATTAAACATTCTTAAAGTAGACCTGCATTGAAATAAATGTGGTCAGATCTCAGAAAGAAATAGCTGATATGTATTTATAAGACCCTTATGAATGCAGTAAAGTAAATCTGTAAGCCAAATTTGTAATTCAGCAGAGAAACCTTTGTTTAAAAATGACAAATTTGCAGCTAAAATTTAGCCCTCCGCGAAAACAGTTTGTACATCCGGGTCATTTCCATGACGCCGGGGAGAAGACGGAGTGCTCGCGCCTTCAGTCCGATCCCGCATTGAAATTGATTTTATCTGTTAGTAATGTTACTGTTATACACATCCTGGTTTCAACATCCAAAAGTAAGCTGCACTGAATGCGAGATACAGCTCTGCATGCTCAGATCAGCGGCGACATCGACAGCGGGTGATGTTCTTCTCCGACGCCTTGCTCTCACTGCCTCCGATGCGCTTACCGAGTCTGAGGGCTCGGTAAACGCTGCAGCGGGCCACTCACACCACCCTCGTGTCTGCTGTGCAGCCGGCACCACCTCCCTGTCTACTGAATGGAGGTGTGGCCAACTTGGCAGCAAGTCCAGAGACTAAGCTCGCTGTTTTGATGTGGAGCAGCTGGTGACACCTGTTGCCCGCAAGGACAGACTTCTTGCGACAAAATCCGCAGCGCTGCACGGTCTCGGTAATCGGAGCCGCAGAGCTCCGTGGCCGCTGAGATAGGTTTATATCTTTTTAATGAATTGAATTCTTTGCGGGTCCCGCATCCGTACCCCGTGACGGTAACACCGGAGGCTAAAGACAGTAGATTTTCAATGTGACACCACTCAATCAAATGGGGGCATATGAAAAAGTCCCCCAAAATAATTTTCAAGCAACAATAAAAGAAATGTATACTCACCAAACGTACCGCAAGACAATATGAAGTTTTAAAAAAAGTCAATCCTTCTGTATAAGACAATAAAAAGGTGCTTTTGTAAGAGATGCAAACTGACGTAAATCCATAAATTACAGTTGGCGTGCGCAATGCATGCTGGGATAGGGTCTTCTCTCTGACGTCTTAGCAGTGTCCTGGATGTGCTGACAGTTTTGCGGAGGGCAAAATTTTAGCTGTAAATTTGTCATTTTTAAACTAAGATTTCTCAGTTGAATGACAGATCTGGACTTGCAGATTTACTTTACTACATTCAGAAGGATCTTATGTGTAAATATAAGTCATTTTTTGGTCCAAAGATCCGACTGCATTTATTTCAATGCAGGTCTACTTTAAACAAAACAGTAATAATACCACACTCATTTTGCACTCATCATAAGGTTAGGATACAGTGCCCTCCAAAAGTATTGGAGCACTTGGTTTTTCACATATTTTAATTAGTTTATGCCATTTTAAATACAAGAAATACAAAAAAAAAAAAAACATAAAGAATAAAAATTTTGAAAATTATCTTTGTCAAACTCAAACTGAAAGCAAATCTCTAAAACTATAATCCTCGTACCTTTAGATAATAATAAGTTCTATTGCCAATTTTATTCAGACAAGTCAGGGGATGGAAACATGAACATTTCCAAGTCACTGAATATGTCCTGGATTTTATTTACTTCAATTATGAAGAAATACAAAAGTTTCTTTTAGCAAAACATCAAATCTAGGCTTTCATCTCAAATGTACTTTCTGTCAAATTGTAGCTGAACTATCGGGTCTTCTTTTTAAGAAAATCCTCCTCTGCACCACTCCATCAGGAAGCTGGATTTTATATTTTTAATTAATTTATATCAAGTTGTAGAGATTTGCTTTCAGTTTGAGTTTAAGGAAGAGATTACAACTTCTTGTGGTGGTACACAGCGCCAACTACTGTACAGGAGAGACCTACCAGTCAATATATGTCACAATTTCAAAATACAGCTCTTTTCAACCAGACGTGCGGTACCATGAAATGTCAATCATCTGTGTCCAGTCAGATTTCAGTGGACTTCAGTGCAATCCTGACACTGGACTGAGAACCCGCTCTAGCTCCACCCATGCCAGGAAGTGTTCAACATTTGACATTTCCTGTTTCACTGTAGACTCAAAATTTGGTATTTCCTGTTTCAGTGCCACTGAGTTCCCGCGAGATTCCACAAGATCTCATCTGTTAATCCAGGAAGTGTCGATCCAGGAAGTGTTTGACATTTGCTGTTTCACTATGGACTCCAAATTTGGCACTTCCTGTTTGGGACTCCATGTACCATGAGCAAGCTTCTGGCCGCTGTGGGTTGCTTTGCTCGTATTAGCAGTGGAACAGGTCTCAGCCTCACTACGTCTAAATTCTGGGTCTGTTAGTGAAGCACAGTGAAGCTGCTGGTGATCACCTTAGTAATTCTCTCTGATTCCCTGTTGGTTTACTGCTGGTGAATTAACTCCTTAGGTGCAGTTATTTCCGTCTGACTGATTCTGCTCTTTTTCTCTTCTGGGCTTGAGTCCAGAAGATCATGGGTTCAAATCCCTGCCTGACTGGAAAATCACTAAGGGCCCTTGGGCAAGGCCTTTAATCCCCTATTGCTCCCGGTGTGTAGTGAGCGCCTTGTATGGCAGCACCCTGACATCGGGGTGAATGTGAGGCATTATTGTAAAGCGCTTTGAGCGTCTGATACAGATGGAAAAGCGCTATATAAATGCAGTCCATTTACCATTTACCCTATCTGTTCAGGACCTGCTCATTCAAGACATGAACAAGCACAGAGATGAAAGACCCAAGATGGACTGCTTTTTAATTTCAATTAAGGACCCTGTTGTTGTTGTTTCTGTTTCTTCTGTTTGCAAAAGAATTCTTGTAAAATTTGTCAAAACCTTATAACTGTTAGAATGGCCTAAGCAGTGGGTCACCCCTCTGAGTCTGGTAAGCATGAGGTTTCTTTCTCAACATGACCAGAGGGAGTTTTTCCTTACCACCAGTATGCTTGCTCAATGGGGGTTGGTAAGGTTAGACCTTACTCATGTGAAGCACCTTGAGGCAGTGTTGTTGTTATTTGGAGTTATATAAATAAAATAATGAATAAATTAAATGTATGATGTCACATATTTGTGTACAATTAGCTCCACATGAACAGCACAACAGCAAAAGCGGTTCTGAGTTTGGTCCCTACATAGCCAGACTTCAAGCTGCACTCATTCCTTTGGCCGCACTGAGAAAATATGAATTGTCCGCCTATCATGTGACTGTGGCATTCACTTGATTTTGACTTCATTTATGTACAGAATGGGTTATTGAAGACACAGTGTTCCTCTTCACTTTATGTTTCTGAATTAAGGTACTGGAAAGTTTCTGGTTTTGGAACAATGGAAATAACTGTAAACCAGTGTGGTCATACAGAAATCTAACCCAGGTTGTTTACAGAAGTAACAGTTACAAGTTGTGCTTCTCTGAATTTTCCATTATGAGAAGTTATGATGACTAATGTTCAACTGGCCATGGCTTAAACAGCTACCTTCACTATTATCAGTGCAATAAATTCACACGCCGGTATTCATTACAGGGTTGTTTTACCTTTTCATGAGTTTGAAAATGTTACTCATCAATGGCAATGTGTCCCTGTTGGACCAGTGGCTCATTCAGCTGACTGTCTTATTATTCATCAGAGTGTTACATTCTGTGACCCGTTCAAAATGTCAAATGTTACAAAATCTTTTGGGCCACATGTTGTTCTTGTTCCACTAATAAAATAAAAGATCTGTGCCAAATTTGACTGTAATTGGACATTGTTTAGGGGTCCCCCACAAAGCAACATTTTTCCCCAAACAAGCAATGTAGTAATCCAGTAATTCCAGTAATGTTCTCCTCTGGGTGACCAATCAACCACCACTTTTTGCGATTAGAAGTCGTTACATGTACCTGTAAAAGAAAAATAATGGCGTCAGAGTCTTCTCCCATTCGGGTGACGTTGCCTTGCCAGCGGAGGGAGAGTTAAATGTGTCACTCTGGGGGACCTCTAAATCTTATCTGATTGAGTTCAAATTTGGTCTGCACCTATAAAACCCCAAGTGGAACAAAACATGTGGCCCAAAGTCTCTAACAACTTTTATTTTTTCACTATAGAACATGAACAGCCCTAGAGTCCACTCCTTCATGTCATACGGTCTTACATGCTTGTTTGCATTTTATTCAGGAGCTATCAGTTACCTGAGCTCCTGCCAAAGGATCAACATCCAGCATGCATGTGGGCGAGAACCGAGTGTCATTTGAAAACAACACCATCAACAACACTCAGAGAATCCGACAAACACTGAATGTCCATCCTAAGAAAACAGCGTATGTGTTTGTAAAAGTCTGCAGACGGACTGCGTGTGGACTCAGTCCATCTAAAACCTCAGGATCTGTCCCACCTCCTTTAAGGCGAAGATCAGTGTCCTGATTAAAGAGTCAACAATGGCGTCATTGTCCTCCTTTCAGTTTGAGGATGTCAGTGTGGCCTCAGGGGCCTCCCACTCTCTTTACTCAACACTGACTTTATTAAACTCCCATCAGTCCAGTGCTTTGTTACATCCGCCAAGGACGTAATAAAATCATCTGCATTTATTTATTTTTCTGTCTGTCTGTCTGTTAGCAGGATATGTCAAAACTATCTGGATCCGGATCCGGATTCTGGATCAAGTTTCACTTTATATAGGCTTTGAAGGATTACTGTTAGCAGGATTACGTCAAAACTACTGCACAGATTTTGATTTTCAACACAGATATATATTAGGCCATGGAAGACTCCATTAAATTTTTGAGATGATCTGGATCTGGATTCTGGATCAAGTTTCACTTAATATAGGCTTTGAAGGATTACGTCAAAATTACGACACAGATTATTACCAAATTTTCATCACGGATACATAATAGGCCATGGAAGACTCCACTGAATTTTGGAGGTGATCCAGATTCTCAATCAAGATTTCCCATTATAAAACAAAAGATTTCTTCAAAACTACTTCATGCATTCTCACTAAATTTGCACCACAAATAGATATTAGGCCATGGAAGACTAAAATTTTGACATAAAATTTTGGAGGTGATCCAGTGTCGCAGACCAAATGGTCATCCTAAAAATCGGTCCCCCTTGATGACGCAGTCCATATCACCTCGTTTCTGCATCAAACTGCACTCCAGTCATCATCTGTCTCAGTGACAGATATCTGAAGCTTTTGTACAACAATCATATCCACATAAATTCAGCATTATTTCATATAAAAGGTGGCAGAAGTGATCAGAGCACCGAGGCTAAACGAGCTGCTAGCTGATGCATTCACTGCACGTTGGACATCTCAAAGTGTCACGGAAATTTGCCTTGTTTCTGCTCAAAACAGCCTTGTTTCTGTTTAAAACTGACTTTAGAATGATTTAAGAGGTTTTACCTTGTCATCTGATGGTTAATAATCCCATTGATCCATTTGATTGCTTTGAGTGAAGAGACTCGATCTCAGACGTGCTGTTGTGGTCCAAAATGACACATGCGCAGATGCAAAATTGGGGTACTAGACTGGCCTGCCTGCAGTCCAGACCTGTCGCCCATTGAAAATGTGTGGCGCATTATGAAGCGCAAAATACGACAACGGAGGCCCCGCACAGTTGAACAACTGAAGTCGTACATCAAACAAGAACGGGAAATAATTCCACCTACAAAGCTTCAACAGTTAGTGTCCTCAGTCCCCAAACGCTTACTCAGTGTTGTTTGAAGGAAAGGTGATGTACCACAGTGGTAAACGTACCACTGTCCCAGCTTTTTGGAAATGTGTTGCAGGCATCCATTTCAAAATGAGCAAATATTTGCACAAAAACAATAAAGTTTATCAGTCTGAACATTAAATATCTTGTCTTTGTGGTGTATTCAACTGAATATAGGTTGAAGAGGATTTGAAAATCATTTTATTCTGTTTTTATTTACATTTTACACAACATCCCAACTTCATTGGAATTGGTGTAGTACGAATATTTCACTTCCACTTACAGACTTAAATTTACATACACCATAACTAAAATGAATAAATAAAAAATATATTATCTCCTACTGTACATGTTCCATTGTCTAGTGTTGCTTCCAGAAGGGCATCTGGCATAAAACGTGGAAAATCAGCATGTGGGTCCACAGCAGCTTTACTGTGAGGCCTGTAGCAAAAATTACTGATGGAAAAAAAATCTGTATGTATTTTTGTATATCAGCTCGCTCGCCCCATTGTGATCTATTACCTTTAACATTTTAATGTCAAAGATGGAACTAAAACTGACAGATTTTGTTGAGCACTTTAGTAACAATGTCATGCATAGAAGGCAAAACTCCCTTCCACACACACAAAAACTAAGACGATGCACATAACAAATATCTTTAAAACCATATTATCTTTTCTCTATGTGATGCTATTGATTAAATGAAACTAACCATGAAACTAAAATTAAAGTCTATACTTTTACACTTTTATAATACATGCAAATATCTGTCATGGACTTATTATTGCTTTTCAAATATCGCCTCATACCATGAAAAATAGACTTCTTAGTATTAAAAGTACAAATGTAGGATTTGTACTTCAGAATTCAACTAATACAATAAAAGAGTAGAATAGAGAATACATATCTAAAGCCCCCATCACACTTAGCAAGAATGTGCAGGAACAAGCCTGACACAGCAAATATGGCCATAATCCAGACACAGTCTGGAGGGAAAGAAGTGTGTGGACTGTGGACGGATCCCATCCAGACTACCTTGTCCACACCTGCACGATCGCATCCAAAGCCTATTTAGACAGCAGTTAGATGACACAGACTGCTGTCAGAGGCCATAAAAGATGCTGAAGACTGACCAATGTCCAAAAGTCTGGATGGCAGACACGGGACGGAGTGGGAGGCAGCGCCATGTCATCCCTTTGCACAGGCCCTGCCGGTACTGGACATCACAGTACAACGAACATATTTGCCGTATTGAGGTTTCAAATCCCGCAAAATCTCACAAAACTTAACATTGAAAACTGCATTGAGACGGTCTGATCAGGCTGCACTTTAACTGCTGCACACGGACAACAGCATTAACATCGCAACATAAAACTCTTTGTATTTTGTGCCTAAAACTCTTGTGAATATATTATCTGGGTTTATAGGCATTGTTATTGTGTTTGTTTTATGTAAACATGCGAGAAACTCAGGTTGTTTCTCTTTTATTTTCAAAGGGAGTTGCTGTGAGCTGCGATCGCTTCCTGTTCATGTCATTTTGGGGAAAAGTAAAGTTTGCTCTTTAACGTTCTGCTTATTGTCCTTTATAACACTGTTTGTCCTCTTTGTTCCAGAGTAATAAAAATAAAATGGCTGAAATTTGATTTGCGTTCATGAAGATCCACGCAGATTAAACCTAGCAGACAGACCTAGATTATTTGGAATATATGTTTTAGCAAGTTTTCAGGGTCTTATGCATGCAATGTCTTAATAACGTGATGAAAAGCATTAAAAAAAATTACATTTTGGTAGTATAATGTTCATTTGCATTTGTTGTCATGTGGATTCTCTATTTTGTTTAGACTGCAGCAACTCTCTGGCATGCAAAGGATTATAGGATATCTCAATAGGGCGAATGGACCGGACTCACGCCATATGTGTCAAAGCCGGCATCGGTGCAGTCACTCACTCACTCATGCAATCACATTGTTGCTTGTCCCTCCCCTTCCCAGCACTACTGACCTCATGTGCGTGTGTAGAACAGGTGCTAAAATGATTGCTCAGTGTGTGTGTGTGTGTGTGTGTGTGTGTGTGTGTGTGTATATGTGTGTTCATAACAACTAAATGAGCTGTTAAGCATGCACGTGGGGCCCACGTGCACACCGCTGCCAGCCACTGGACACCTTTGCTGAAAGTTTGCTGGCAGTGGGCCAAGCTTTCCCACCATTCATCAGATGCAGCCTTTCAACTGAACTTTAATTTCTTCTTTTTAATGTTTTGCTCACTTCAGCACAACACAACTCTGTACATGGTGATGTCTGGTTGGATTTTCACATAGGATTTATTTTTGCCGTGGTTGTTTGCAGCACACAGCAGCCGGGCGAGAGGCTTTTCATCACAGGCTGTGATTCCTGTCTCCTGTGTGCCCTGAGCTGTGAAACGCTCCTGGTTCTGTGCTGGAGGTGAGATTCATGTTTAATAATGTTGTCATGGCCTTGCGATACAGTTCCATGTCATCCTTCCTACAGAGTTTGGATGGTGATCAAGTAATAATATGTATATAACAGCGGTGAGATCCATTCAGCTCTGAGCCTCTGACGTGTGCTATAACGCATTACTGCACATGAGACCACAGAGAGGCGCAGCTGCCTGTGGTGTCACAGATATGACGAGCACAATATTTCACATTATTTATGCCGCATGGGAAGAAATCGAAATATATCTGTACTGTAAGATCTATGGATATAACAGCCTGATCACATCTGCAGCAGCACAGGGTACTTTCGGTTTGATTGCACACTGTTCACACCCACTGCACATGATGAATGCGTGCCACATGTGGAAATACAAAGGAAATGTTGATATGTAATAACGTGCACGTTATTACATATCAGCATTTCCTTTGCCCTCCCTGGCTGGAGTCCAGTGGAGGTGGACATACGTGGCACAACATGCCGGCAGGCTTTGCCGTGACCAATGCATCTCAGAGCTCAATCAGCCGCGATCAGATCATTTCAAATGCTGTTTTGATGACATCAGAATATGTAGACTGCGATCAGATGACGCAAAAACTGCACATACACCACCATCAGATGTGCAGACTGCCATCCATCCATCTTCAGACTGCACCTCAATACTTCCCAGCTGTGGTCAGATGTGTCATTCTAATCGGCATGTGTGACGGGGGTATAAGTATAATTGACAAATCAGTCCATTGTTAATAAACTTTGTTATATTAGATTTTATTGAAAATTTTAATCAAAAATATACTTTTTGTTCAAACATTATTATGTTAGAAAAGGTATGTCACTTGATACATTCATAAGCAACTATAGGAAAGTCTAGAAAATAAAATGCTAAACTTAAAAGGACATGTCACACCAAGATCATAACAATTTAGATTTAGGCTGTTAGTGACCATCCGATGATCCACCGGGATTACTTTGTGCACTTCCGTGAGCAGTTTCAAAGTATATAGCATTCACAACTAACAGCTACAAAGACTTACGAAAACAAAGTACTCGTGAGCAGTCGTGTTTCTGCATCCCAGTGTGCATTTCAATGGAATGTAGCTGCTAACGTTAAGAACTGAGGCACAGATTAATTCCAAAGTTTACATAAGTGTGATGCTGTGTTATGATAACTCATTTCAATGGAATGTAGCTGCTAACATTAAGAACTGAGGCACAGATTAATTCCAAAGTTTACATAAGTGTGATGCTGTGTTATGATAACTCATTTTCAAGTGAAAACTGTTCATTTTGATGCTGTCACGGTAAAAGCTACAGGTCTGGGAAGGTTTAGTGCACCTGCAGCCATGAGGCATAAACGCAGCCTGTCAATAACAATCTCTGCTCCAGGTTCAGCTTTGTGCATGGTTAATTATGAGTACTGTTATCAATAAAAAAAAAATACATCTGCAGCCGGGGAAGAACGTCGTGGAGACACTTGTGTTCATGGCGGCAGGAGCTGAGAGGAGCAACAAGCAGCACACACACACACACACACACACACACACACACACACACACACACACACACACACACACACACACACACACACACACACACACACATTCCAGCTCAAAATTCACTCTCAAAGTAAAAAAAAAATGTTGCCACAAAATACAAAAGGGGTAAAACCCTGAACATGCCAGACTCTCCATGTTATAGATTTATTTTCAAATGTAAACTACACACAATCAAAGAATCACACATGCACGCACGCATGCACACACGCGATCACTGGCTGCAGTGCTGCCTTTATTTCTCTCACGATTGTGGCACATAAAATAACGTCCAATAACTCCTGGAAATAGCATATTCTGACTTTTTCCAGTGTAACAAATCCATGTTCATGCCCAGGCAGTCTGTTAACACAGTGTCATGCAGAAGTCCCCACAGTGATGTACACAGCTTCAGTAAGCCAGCATCCACACAAACAGCATGTCACCACTCTTTAGGTTCCAAAATACGACACTCTGAAAAAGTTAAGAGTTTTCGGGGTGAAGTGTGTGAAAAACTGCATGAAGAAAATAGTCCAACAGTTTAAGAACAATGTTTCTCAACATTCAATTGCAAGGAATTTAGGGATTCCATCATCTACAGTCCATAATATAATCATAAGATTCAGAAAATCTGCAGAATTTTCCACACATAAGCAGCAAGGCCGAAAACCGACACTGATTGCCCGTGACCTTCAATCCCCCAGGTGGCACTGCATTAAAAACCGACATCATTGTGTAAAGGATCATACCGTGTAGGCTCAGGAACACTTCCGAAAACCATTGTCAGTAAACACAGTTCGTCACTACATCTACAAGTACAAGTTAAAACTCTACCATGCAAAGCGAAAGCCATACATCAACAACATCCAGAAATGCTGCCGCCTTCTCTGGGCCGAGCTCATTTGAAATGGACAGACGCAAAGTGGAAAAGTGTGCTGTGGTCTGATGAGTCCACATTTCAAATTGTTTTTGGAAATCATGGACGTTGTGTCCTCCAGACAAAAGAGGAAAAAGACCATCCAGATTGTTACCAGCACAAAGTTCAAAAGCCAGCATCTGTGATGGAATGGGGGTGTGTTAGTGCCCATGGCACGGGCAACTTACACATCTGTGATGACACCATCAATGCTGAAAGGAACATTCAGGTTTTGGAGCAACACATGCTGCCATCCAAGCAACATCTTTTTCATGGATGTCCCTGCTTATTTAAGCAACAAAATGCCAAGCAACATTCTGCACGTGTTACAACAGTGTAGCTTTGTAGTAAAAGAGTGCAGGTACTAGACTGGCCTGCCTGCAGTCCAGACCTGTCTCCTATTGAAAATGTGTGGCGCATTATGAAGTGCAAAATATGACAACGGAGGCCCCGGACTGTTGAACAATTGAAGTCGTACATCAAGCAAGAATGAGAAAGAATTCCACCTACAAAGCTTCAACAATTAGTGTCCTCAGTTCCCAAATGCTTATTGAGTGTTGTTAGAAGGAAAGGTGATGTTTCTGTGTAGGCTCTCAGTTGTCCAGGTGGTTTCCATAGTAGAGAAGCTTGAATCTTCGACTGGACTGGGTTGCTTGAAGTGAGGACGTTTCGCTTCAAATCACAGAAGCTTCCACAGCTAAAATTCTTGCTCTGGTAGTCTGACGTCTGTCTTGACTCTTGTAGAGAAGAATAAACCAGAAGCCAACAAAAGCTGGAGTTTTTTAACCTAACCAGACCCCTCCTACCGAGAGACCAACTGCTATAGGCTAGTGACTAAACAATAGCTCTAATTAGCACCTATTGTGCTCTAGTTAGTTAGTTCCGGTTAAGGCTGGGTTTCATTCTTTGTAAAACAGTTGAAACCCAGCCTTAACCAGGGGGCGGGTCTCAGACATGCTTTGTCCCCTGTTTACAATGGGGTACTCAGGTCAAAGCAGTTTCAGTCTTTTGTTGATGGTAATGAGTCATTCACGTCATCAGGAGAGTCGTCAAGGGAGCCATCAGGGGAGGCTTCCATCCCATCATTAGGAGAGTGCTAGCTAGAGCACAATAGGTGCTAATTAGAGCTATTGTTTAGTCACTAGCCTATAGCAGTCGGCCTCTCAGTAGGAGGGGTCTGGTTAGGTTAAAAACTCCAGCTTTTGTTGGCTTCTGGTTTATTCTTCTCTACAAGAGTCAAGACAGAAGTCAGACTACCAGAGCAAGAATTTTAGCTGAGGAAGCTTCTGTGATTTGAAGCGAAACGTCCTCACATCAAGCAACCCAGTCCAGTCGAAGATTCAAGCTTCTCTACTAAGGAAAGGTGATGTAACACAGTGGTAAACATACCACTGTCCCAGCTTTTTTAAAACCTGTTGCAGACATCCATTTCAAAATGAGCAAATATTTGCACACAATAAAAGCCGACAGCAGCGTAAATATTGGAGATTTTGAGTGCTGGAAAATCAATGTTCTGAAAGAATTTTGCAAAAAACAAGGCTACAAAATAGGTGGGTGTCACAAGGGGCGGGTGCCAGGCACCCGAAGCAGTAGGACCCACAATTTAGACTCCCGGACTAGGTTGGGTGTAAAATAAATCATGGTTTTTAATTCAGGGTTAGGTACGGTACACAGGTGATCAGTCAGCTTAGCAGAAGCACAAACAGGGTCAGTCAAAAACATAGTCATGGTTAAGCAGGGTTCGGAGGCATGAGCAGACACAGACATCAGAGATGAGGCAAAAGGCGCAGTCAAAAATACGAAGCATGATCTGGATACATGGCAAAGCAAAAACAGGACTGGATACAGAGCTGGTGAGTGTACTAAGACAACAAACAAGCAGCGTGAGTGCATGAAAACACAAAGCAGACAGAAACAAAGTGAGAGACAAAGACATGAGGCAGGTGCAGTAATGTGGAGAGAGAACGTAATCGGATGGGTGTGAGGGAAACAGGGAACTATGAACCGAGGAAAAAAACAGATGATGTTTAAAGAATTATTGCACACTATATATATATATATATATATATATATATATATATATATATATATATATATATAACCCCCCACCTCATCATTGAAAGATATTTCAGGTTGTCAGTCAGGTCCATATATCATATATTTGTAGAGTGTAAAGATACTTCAGAATAGGTAGATAGATAGCTATAGATACATAAAGAAAGAACACCAATATTGTTCACCATCTGCTTCATCTGGGATAATAAAACATCCAAGAAATATAGCGTTTAAAGGTTGCACCATCCTGATTGGGCCTTATCAAGGTTTGGGTAAGCTCTATTCAATCCTGCTCTGTAGGAATGTTGCCTTTCGGGGGGGGTGGTACCAATCTGCACCTCACTTTCAAATATGAGGGTGATTGGGGCACATTTGATTAACATATAATGTAAAAGATACATTAAATGGGGTTTTCAATGTTAAATTTAAATGGCCACAAAATCTGTAATCTGGATCAGATCCAGATCAAACTTTGTTAGTCAATAAAGGATACCATCCTACATAACACTCTCAAATATGAAAAAAATAGATTTTTTTGGCAGAGGTATGAATTTTTGAAAATTCATTCAGTGTTAAAGATAGGGATTTTTCCAATTTTCCAAGATTTTCTTCTGACTTTGACCTTTGACCTATGACCTTGAAAATTGAATCTGTTCTTGCCTGTCAGGATGTGAATCCTCTGTAAAAATTTCTTAATGATATATGAAAAATTGTGGGCTCGAGGCTGTCCACAAACAGACAAACAAACAAACAAAACAGAGGTGAAAACATATCCTTGACCCAACTTTATAGGCTGCGGTAATGAAAATGAACAAAATGAGTGTAAATGTGTGTTCTGACCTCCTCAGTTATTGACTTATAGAGTTCAGGGAGGAGCTCTTGTCAATAAGCTGGCCTGCCCCATGCTGGCTGCACCATATGGAGAGGTCTGGTTGTAATTCGTGAGACAGGCCATGGCATAGCGCCAGGAAATTAGAGAGGCGGGCGGCGGGAGACATTTTAATTTGTGCTGCCATGTGCAAAGGCATGCACCTACAGCCCGGGTCGGTTCCTGTGATTAGGATGGCCGGCGTATTCTGAGAAGAGGGGAGGTGCACAAAAACACTGGAAAATAAAGTAAGACCCAGGAAATGGCTTTGATTGTTTAACATGAACCACCTGGATACAATGATGTGACAGAGCTCAGACGAACACTCTGACGTCATGAAACCATTCAGCAGAACCACATCTTCATTATCACATTAGCAGAATTGTACTTTTAACTTGAAGTGATATTGTACTTTGTCATTTACTGGGAAGAGTCTTGTTTGTTTTGATTTTGGTGTCACCTCTGCTATCAAGTTGTTATTGTAAAACTGTAATGTTTTACAGGTTTACAACCCCTGAGTGGTCACCACATGTCTAACATGTTCAGATGAAGATCCTCCATGTTGCTGCTTCTGTAAACATTAAAATGCACAGTGCATCATGCAGCTCAGCATCAATCATGGCACAAAGGTTCACCTGATGCAGTCGTTTGCTGACATTTTCTGTTCTGTCCTCGTTTGAAACCTCGGAAAAAAAAAATCACATTCTTTGCTAATCAAGTCAAATCTTGTTTGAAAATCTGTTGGTGCTGCATGTTGCCATATCCACCACACTATGGAATGGCTTTCTGTCCTTGGTGGGAAACCACCAGTCAGACATACACACCTCCTGAAAGAAGCTATCTCGTTGTTGCAGTCAGGTGACGTGGGTGATACTTGGTCTTTTCCAGCTCCTGGGGTCCTCAGTATAAAGGCACCTGCATCCTGGATCATGTCCAGAGAAGAGTACAACATGACAAATGTCGTAGCTGAAGATCCCTTACAATACTAATGGTACGCCCCCATCATATTGTGATCCCTGCATTTTTGGTGGTTCTTCTCTCTCTCTTGCGCTCTCTCCTTATTTCATCAGTGGAACTGTAATGGGAAACACCAATTGCGACTCAACACCTGCAACTTATCATCTTGCTAATATTTCGGTCCTGGTCTTTCAACCTGTTCTTGCCAGAGTATACAGTCTCCTGAGTGGTACTTTTCTCTACCTTAATCAGTTCACCATGAGGACTATTTGTGAATGTCTTGAACTGGGCTAATTCTGTTTGTTCCTGTCTTCAGAATCCAAACCGCCATTGGAGGTCTGTTGATGCTCACCCAGACTTGGCAGCTTATCGAGCCTCACCCTGGCTGGCTCACAGTGCTTCTACCTCCGTCCATACCTGATCCCTGGTTTCAATTTACACATTTGATTAAACTAATTTGTACTGATAATATGTCTCATCACATTTGAGTCTTTGAGTCTTGGTTGTGGTTACAGAATACTTCGGCTAACATGGACTCAGTGGGGGCAGACCACAGAGGTTAATAATGACAACTAGAGGCCACAGTCACACTGACCCGTGTCCCAGCAAGGAGGCGTGGTTGCCATTTTAATTCAGGGCAACTCGTTGGGAAGTGCCCATAGGCGCTCAATTAGTCTCATCAAGAAACAGGTGGAATATGCCAGAAAGCTGCGCATGTTGGCAAGACCACAAACGGAGGAAGAAGGGAGACAACATTTGCTTCCATAAGTAAGTGGTTTTGGTTATTCTTGTCACTTTGTCCGTGACTTTTTTTTTCAATAAAATGCTGTATGTTTCCTGCCGTGCCTGTGTCGTCCGTGGACACGGATCATTAACTCTTCACTTATGTCTAGTTGATATTTTCCCCTGCTAGACCAATGTCTAGTTAAAATACTTGTCGTTCGTGATTAAAATCATTAAACAAGACTGCCGATTTTTTTTATTTTGCAGCTTAAATAACCAAGACGCTGCTCATAGATTATAACGACTGTGCTGCTCAGTCAGAGCCTCACACAGAGATGTGCACGCACACCAGTGACTTCTTGAATGAAACTCGGCCAATTAAGTATAATTGAGTTAAAAAAAAAAATCTATATATACTCAACAAAAATATAAACGCAACACTTTTGGTTTTGCTCCCATTTTGTATGAGATGAACTCAAAGATCTAAAACTTTTTCCACATACACAATATCACCATTTCCCTCAAATATTGTTCACAAACAAGTCGAAATCTGTGATAGTGAGCACTTCTCCTTTGCTGAGATAATCCATCCCACCTCACAGGTGTGCCATATCAAGATGCTGATTAGACACCATGATTAGTGCACAGGTGTGCCTTAGACTGCCCACAATAAAAGGCCACTCTGAAAGGTGCAGTTTTGTGTTATTGGGGGGATACCAGTCAGTATCTGGTGTGACCACCATATGCCTCATGCAGTGCAACACATCTCCTTCGCATCATCCGTGAAGAGAACACCTCTCCAACGTGCCAAACGCCAGCGAATGTGACCATTTGCCCACTCAAGTCGGTTACGACGACGAACTGGAGTCAGGTCGAGACCCCGATGAGGACCACAAGCATGCAGATGAGCTTCCCTGAGACGGTTTTTGACAGTTTGTGCAGAAATTCTTTGGTTATGCAAACCGATTGTTTCAGCCGCTGTCCGAGTGGCTGGTCTCAGACGATCTTGGAGGTGAACATGCTGGATGTGGAGGTCCTGGGCTGGTGTGGTTACACGTGGTCTGCGGTTGTGAGGCTGGTTGGATGTACTGCCAAATTCTCTGAAATGCCTTTGGAGACGGCTTATGGTAGAGAAATGAACATTCAATACACGAGCAACAGCTCTGGTTGACATTCCTGCTGTCAGCATGCCAATTGCACGCTCCATCAAATCTTGCGACATCTGTGGCATTGTGCTGTGTGATAAAACTGCACCTTTCAGAGTGGCCTTTTATTGTGGGCAGTCTAAGGCACACCTGTGCACTAATCATGGTGTCTAATCAGTATCTTGATATGGCACACCTGTGACGTGGGATGGATTATCTCAGCAAAGGAGAAGTGCTCACTATCACAGATTTCGACTGGTTTGTGAACAATATTTGAGGGAAATGGTGATATTGTGTATGTGGAAAAAGTTTTAGATCTTTGAGTTCATCTCATACAAAATGGGAGCAAAACCAAAAGTGTTGCGTTTATATTTTTGTTGAGTGTATATATGTAAATGGATTGTAATGGTTTTAGGAGGCGTGCTGCACTAAACACAGCAGCAGCTGCAGGACGTCTCAGCTCAGCAGCGCAGATCCGTGTAACTTTCAGCACTAATATTTGGGAATGTGTGGGTGTCAGAGTAAGTTTAATATTATCCTGACATGATTTAATGTCAACTAATTTTAAGGTGCGTTTACACATAAGCAAGACGTGTTACGAATGTCATTGTTCTGTCATTTGTGACACATTCCTGACATTCTTAATGTGACTTAACGCATCTGAATATGTTTCTTAATAGTGCGTGTTGGTGCGTGATATTCTTGATATTCGTGGAGCATGTTTTTGCCTGTCAAAAAATCTTCCACGAATGTCACACACATCCTCATTTCGTCTCACGTCGTGGAGGTCGCAACTGAGCGTACTGATCCGTCTTGATGAGTATTGATCCTTAATAGAACGTGACAATGTTCGTAGTGGTTCCTGTGATGGTTCTTGGAGCCCAAACTGTCACGCGTTATTACGCAGTGACACGGAAACTGTCACGTTTTGACACGACTTGTAAATCGGTGTCACATTTCACTGCGCGCCACGGCGAATCAGTTTTCTGTCACGTGCACACAATGAAACTCGGCTCCAAATGTCGGTCCACAGTTCCTGCTGAAGCTCCTCAGGATGCTCCTGCAGGTGTTCCACCTGCTGTTGTAACCGATGAGCGGGAGAACGAGTCTGAGCCAGAGGAACCAAAGGAGCGAGAAGAGACTCACATGCAGCCAGACATCTCTGCACCTTCTGCAGTCCGGTGGAGGAAGAAGTGCGCACACAATTAAACCTTGCTGTACCGCATTCAGTTTGATTGCTGACACCAAGTCGGCTAAAAGTCAAATTTCAGTGCTCTTCAGCACGCTCCTGCAGGTGTTCCACCTGCTGCATGCGCCTGATGTTTGGGAAAATGCACGAGACAAGAGCCGCATGAAGCCACACATCTGGCTCTGTCCTCCTTCTCTCTCCGCCACTCCATGGCACAGAGCCCAACTACGCATGCAGTCACAAAGTTCTTCTGAAAAACTGGAGCGATCTGAATTGGTTGGATGAATATGGGTGTGTGTGTGTGGAGACAATTCACCTCGTTCACAACGTGACAGAACTTAACGATGCGCTGTTACGCGCAATAGCGCGCAATAGTGCGTAATAGCGCATAACAATGCGGAACACTATTCTTGATCGTGCGTAATGGTTCCAGATAATTCTCCGGCAACATGTGCCATTAATCGTAACATGTCGTAACAGGTTGCAGCAGTTCCTGAGGACACCTGACGCCTCTGACCCGAATCATCACATTCGTGATCAGCGGCCAAGAATGTGTACGTCGTGGCATTTGTGACTTGTCGTCGTTATGTGTAAACGCAGCATTACTGGCTCAATATCCAGGTCAGAACAGCATTTAAACATGTATTTTGCAAGCGTTTTTCTGTGTCTGTTCAGTCGCGAATCCCCATTGAAAATGCATCAACATCCGGGCTCTTCGTCAATATTTTACCCAGTTAGAAGATGTCATGTCGCTTTCGTTTAGTAGGCAGCATTGGGACTGCAGACTCTAGTTCTCATTATTAACCTCTGTGGGGCCGACCCAGCACTCAAGGCTTTCTCCTCTCAAGGATGACTTTTAGGACAACAAACAAATACCTGCTCTTTGTGACAGTGACCAGACCATGACAGACCAGGTAATCCAACCTTGCAACCAGCTATCTACTTTATCCACTCATTTAGCTCAGTTCATCTCACTAACTCAGTCACCTCCATCACCACTGGCTGTACCTCCACCCACTTCACAAGAAAACCAATCCACCCACTAATCCTTCATTTCTAGCCCAGAACCCTACTCAGTAAATGGAACCACTTGTTTATCATTTTGATTACAGTGCTCATTAGTTTGATCACAGAGGCCCCTCAATTATCCCTCAGATAAAAATAAAATAGCTTACCTGACCAGCCTATTATGGGGAGATGCCTTAGCCTGGATCATTTCTCATGTCCAAATTCCAAAAGGTTTTTGATCACCCTGTGCAGGGGATTTAGGCTTCACAAAGGTTATTTTTAGTTTGACGGCAATTGTAGCACTGCAGGATTTTCCATAGCGTTTCAAATTCTGGCAACAGAATCTGGCTGGAATGATGCAGTACTGCAAAGCGCTTTTCTTAATGGATCTGAAAACTCAAAGGATGAGCTGGCGCTTAAGGAACCACCCCTCCTCCCGTGACGATTTGATTTTGTTGGTTATTAAAAATGACAGCTGGTTGAGAGACATTGTAAAAAATGCCATAAGTCATGAAATATGTCTCCCACTCGAACCTCTCCCTGTATATTCGTTTCTCACTCATCCTGCCCGGCGCTCCCTGCCGATGAGCCTATGTGAATCGGCAGTATCAAATTCATTCCAGAAGAGCATCAGCACCAGATTAATGCCATGGGGTGCACCTATTGTGGCTTAAAGGGGCATGTACTTAAAAACTGTTCAGTTTGACCAAAACCAACACTCAACAATATACTCCGGGCTACTGATTAGCCAAATTTAGATCTCTGGTTCCTCACGTTTCCAAACTCAAGCCATTAGTCACATTCATGCTGAATGATTCCCTCGTTCTGCATTTATTGACTCTGGTGTGGAAGCCAGTTTTCCAGACCAAACCTTTGTTTCCCAAGTAGGTATCCCAACTGTAGCTCTGACACAATACACCAGTGTAGCAGCTCTGGATGGGACTGTTCTCTCTAAAATCACCAGACCATACCCCTCCAGTTAGTCACTTCTGGTAATCACCATGAAAACATTGAATTATTAATTTTCTCTTCACCATTCCCACCTCTAATTCTAGGACACTTGTTATGTGCACATAATTCCAATACTGATTGGCCAACTGTCACAGTTTTGCAATGGAGTGAGTCATACATGCCCAACTGCCCCAAATCCACGATCCCTGTCATTGAATTCACCATGGGGAGGGTAACAAGCAATCACGGCGCCCAGGAGAACTCAGCGTACGTATGAAGTTGGCCTGGATTAGTTAGGCCCCGGGAGAAGTCAGTCCCGAGAGCACTGCGTCTTTCATCATCACATTGTATTTCTATATTTCACTCAAGGATGCAAAATATTAATTTCAGCAATCTGCAAAGATATTTCACATCATATTCAACATTTCAGCCAGCTCAAAAATAAAGTTTCTAATTTTTATTGGCCCCCCAGATTTGTTCATAATGTGAAAAGAAAATTTGAATGTATTATAATAAAGTTTTGTAATTTTTGGAAAAATTTGGATATGATAACAGTTGTTTTAACATAAACATGAGAAGATTGTAGAAATCCTCAAAATGAAGACTAGCAGCTGCTAGCAGTTACTTCAGAACTTAATAAGTGCTTTTTGAACAAAAACAGATTAACACAAAAAACAACTGAAAGTGTCTAATGCACTGTCCAGAGAATGACGTTACTGCAGCTTTAGCAATAGCTTCATTTGTCGTCTTGTAGCTGTCCAGCTCACACAGTAGCTGCAGATCATTTTGTGGAGCAGATGATGCACACATGCATGTGAACCAAGCATTGAGGTAGACCTTTATCACAAATGTATTGAAATGGCCAAGAGACAAGAGTTTGTGTGCAGTCAGTCGGACCTGGGAATGAAAGATGTATATCTTCAGACTGCATATGAGCTTTGCCATCATCTAGCATGATGGGATGCCCCAGGAGTCTGAATGTGTACATCACCATTACCATATGACATGAACTACTCTGGCATGTCAAAAGCCATAAGGCCAACTGCACTCAACAGACGGAATGGGTCCAGGACACAGGGCCCCAGGAGAAACCAGGAAAAAAAGGGTAGCGGAAGAGCACAGGGGCAAGGAAGCGCAGCCACCAGAGCCACCCGGGCAGCCTGACAAACCACCAGGGGAACGGCCCGGTGGTGCGGGAACACACACCCCCACCCCCCACCCCCCCCATGGAGGCACAGGAAGCAACCCCATACCCGAGGGAAGCACACAAGGTGCTGGCATAGGTCCACAAATGGGGGGGGGGCAGAACCACACCACCTGGATGGCGGCCCCCAAAGGGAACAGTGAGCAGCGGCGGGGATGGGGGGCCAAGGAGCCACTGCAATCGAACCCAAAGCGCGGGCAGGGACCACTGAGCCAAATGAGGGCAGGGTCCGGCCCCCAGACAAGAAGCGCGACCCATTCCCCCAGGCCATGAAGCACATGAGGCTCCCCCACCACCCAAGACTCCCCCAGCACAGCAAGCAGGACATCCCAAACTAAGGACATCCCAAGAACGACTGGGGCAACCGAGGAGCCAGAGGGAGACACGCGGGCCCCACAGACCCAGAGGGAGAGGCAGGGGCACGGAGGTCCATATATGTGCTGAGGCCCGGGGAGAGGCACCACTCCCCGCCCAGGCACCGGGCCCCAGCCCACCAACGGCAGAGCGGACAGACCCCCACATGAAAAGGAATGATGGCCACCCATAGAGAGAGACTTGATGAAACAGCAAGAATCCCTAGCTGCAGGACTCATTCAACCCTCCTCATCTCGTTTAGGAACAGTTTTTTCAGTGTTAGTAAGAAAGGAACTTCATTGGAATTGGGGTTTTATATATATATATATATATATATATATATATATATATATATATATATATATATATATATATATATATATATATATATATATATATATATATTCTTATCTTAAATTTGTACATAGAGATTTTCATTGCACTGTCCTGTAGTATTTTATACCTATAACTATTTATACCATTTTTTTTTCTTACTGTATTTAATTTCACTGACAAAGGAGAAGGTCTTTTCCACTGTCATTGTACAGTTTTTATAATGACAATAAAGGGCATTCTATTCTATTCTAAACTCTATAACATTCATACAATTATGAATATCAAACAAAGCGATGCCAGCAGTCATAGCCTAAACACACCTGTTTAAGACAATCTTCACTTGTGTGCTACATTCTCCACTCTTGCTTTGGATTGCAGCACATACCAGCACTTCTCACACTCGGCGCTTGTACACAACTACCAGCATTGGGATAAAACAAAACAATAAGATAATCAAATACTGTAACTAGTGTATTGCCAGTGGGGATCCATGGGCTCCAGATTGAGTAGGGGTGGTAATAAATTATGCAAAGTTTCTATAATGAGTTGGAATGGTATGTGAGTCTAGAATGTTTTTAGAACCTCAGACCTTAGACCTCAACAATTCTTAGAAGAAGTCAACCCTTTTTTTCCCTGTTAATTACGTTATGTTTTTATGTTAATTTACTGTCAATGTATTTATAAATTGTTTAGGTTCTTGTTATCATTTACCCACCATTAATATTGTAATTATTTTTATTATTATTAGGGCCAGAGTATGAAAAAGTCCTACGAGGACCCTATTGTTATTGCGCTGTTTATTATTATTATTATTTATTATTATTCTTCCGACTTTCGCGTCCAAATTACGGCCTTTTCCCATGCTCAGAACCTCACCAAACTTTGCAAACTGGGCCGGCCGTCTGCGATGTTCGATATTCTGGGGGTATCGCACATGGTCGCTACAATGCCTCCTTCACCCCTCTCTCAAACCATTTCTTTTCTCTGGCTAAGATTTTAACTTCCTTGTCCTCAAACATGTGGTTCGTGTCTTTAAGGTGGAGATGAACTGCAGACTAAGGTCCACTGGCGCCCTCTCTGCGGTGCTGGTATAGCCTTTTGTGTAACGGCTGCTTAGTCTCACCTATGTAGTGTTCGTTACAGTTTTCCTGACATCTGATAGAATACACTACATTACTCTGTAACTAGGGATCCTGTCCTTGGGGTGAACTAATTTCTGTCTCAAGGTGCTAACAGGTTTAAAGTAAACTGGGATTTTGTGCTGTCTGAAGATCCTCTGTAGTTTTCCCCTACTCCTGCTAAATAAGGGACAGACACTCCTCTTCTTCTTGTTGCTGTCTCCTGTCTGTCTGGTCTCTTTGTTCTCTGGGACCTCTGCACTTTATCCAGGGACCATCGTGGGTACCCACATACTATGAGGCCTTTCCGGACATGGTGTTGTTCTTTGGCCCTTCTCTCTGTGTCATGCTTGGCCCCGGCTCAGGGTTTAGGTCCTGATTTTGGCACTATGTCCTTTATGGTTTTGTTTTCATATGTTTATACTTTCTCTTGTAAATCTCAGTTTGGTTTTGTTTAATGCTTTGCTTTTTAGGTAGTCACTGGTTCCATTCTTTATCTTATTTTGTTTCACATTTATTTATTCTATAGTTGGTTTGTGTATTTGTTTTGTCATGGTCCTTTAGGTTTCTTTCGTCTTAGTTTTGTTCTGTTCATAACAATTATTGTATATGCTTAGTCACAGGTTTTTGTTATTATCTTTGATGTTGCTTATCAGTTTACATTTCATTTGTCGCCTATTGTATTATTCAGTTGTCACCTGTTTTGTCTTCTGTTCAATCAATAGTTTGTTTTGCCATTTTTATTGTACCAGTTCCATTCCAGTTTTAGTTTTAGTCATTAGTTGTCTGGTTTTCCACTTTTTTGATTTCTTACGGTAGTTCTTAGGTTTGCCCTTTTTGTTTTGCTCACATTCATTTTTGAACATGTCATGTTTCTCAGTTAGTTTTTCTGTCACACACCTCTCTTGTTTTGCACTGCTTTGTTTTGCCCTCTCGCACTCTCTTGCCTTTCTTCTCTCTTCTTTGTTCACTTCACCACACCTCTTTCCTGAACATTCCACACACCTGCTTCACATCAACCTGATTAGTTTGCTCCTCTTTAAAAACCCTCACAGTTCTATGGCTCACTGCCTGATTGTTGACTTTGTTCACTCTCTCGCCTTCAGTTCTCATCCTCTTGGCTCTTCAGTGTTTTTTAAGCTTGCTTGTGTATTCTGACCTCCGCTACGCCGTTGCCCTGAACTCAGCCTGTTTTTTGACTCTGCCTCTGTTTTGCCTACATTACTCCTCGATGCCGGTTGTATGAACTTTGCTCGTTTCTGGACCCTTACCCAGCCTGCATCATGTCTGATACCTCTGCCAGTTAGTTTGACTACCTGTGCACCGAATCCTATGCCTGGTCTTCTGATAAAGCTTTTTATCAATCTAAGCCAACCATGCCTGTGAGTCTGCAATGGTCTCCTCCTGCTTCATGTGTCAAGCCATCGTCAGCCCTGAAACTCTGTAGTTGTGGGCACCTGTAGGGCTCTGTGTTGAAGAGTCCTGATCACCCTGAGCTTGTGTTCAAGGGGGTGGTTTGAGCCAAAGAGCAGATATTGGTCAATGTGAGTGGGTTTTCTGTAAACCCCTGTCTATTTACTGACTCTAGTTACTGACTGCCACAATTTTTTTTTCCTGATTTCTTATAGTTTCTTAAAGCCAGAAAGTTGCCATTTGAAATGACTTTAGTTTTGTGTCATGTCTGTGATCTGCTTTTTTTCTACAAAATTAAACAACTGAATGAACATGCTCCGAGGCCGGTGATTCCATATTTTTTGCCAGGGGTTGTAGAAGCGGGTCACACAGCAGAAAAGATCCAGCACAGTTACCTTAGGAGGATTTTGGGTTTTAGAATCAGAAGGCTTCATTTTAAAATATTAGACCTCCAAAATAATCTGGATAGTCTGCACAAAATGTTAGAAACTTTAGTGGGGGAACAGACCCATAATAAGATCACAAAGTTCATAGTTAAAATTCAAATGGCTGAGCATTTAAAAAGTAAGGAGCGGCAAATCGGGAAGTTTCACAACCTTTTAGTGCAGAAAAGGCGTACTTTCAGTGGGAGTATTTTTAAAGATACACCCAGACAAATTAGTGACAACAGGGAAAATTGGGTAAAGAATCTCTCCAACAGGGTTCTTACACAGACAGAAAAGGATGTGCTCGCTAAAGGACTAAGTTTCTCAGTGACCCCTAAACATATACCGACAGTAGATTACATCACTGCAGTAGAGTCAGCCATTAAACATAACAGTTTGTCAAAGTCAGAAGCTGGGGACCTCCGACTAAGAGTCACAGCAGTGCTGAACAGTGCTAAGCCTCCTCCGTCCAACATCACAGGAGAAGAACGGAAAGCTTTGTCAGCACTGCAAAAGGACCAAAGCATCATTATCCTGCCAGCGGATAAAGGCAGATGCACGGTGGTCCTGAACACATCGGACTACGAGGCCAAGATCAACAAGTTGCTCAGTGACTCCAATACATACGAATGTCTGAAGGGAGACCCCACAAGCGGCTATAAGAAGAAAATCATTAGCTACCTCCAAAACCTGGAGAAAGAGGGACTCATCGACAGGCAGACATACTACAGAGTGTACCCTGGGGACGCCACTCCGTGCATCTATGGACTGCCCAAAATCCACAAACAGGACGTGCCACTCAGGCCTATTGTATGTAGCACAGATTCCATCACGTACAATTTGGCCAAGCACCTCAAGTGGATTTTGGCTCCTCTAGTGGGTAACTCAGACCACCATGTGAAGAACACACAAGATTTTGTGAACAAGATCAAGGACCTGCAGCTGGAGGCAGATGAAACAATCGTGTCATTTGATGTGTCTTCATTGTTCACCTGCATCCCCACCGCTGAGGCCGTCTCAGCTGTGAGGCAGAGACTGCTGAAGGATGTGTCTCTACTTGAAAGGACCAAACTCACACCAGACCACATCTGCCAACTCTTGGAGATCTGTCTCAACACCACGTATTTCCTTTTTAGGGGGAATTACTACAGGCGGATTCATGATTGTGCGATGGGGTCTCCGGTATCCCCCATTGTGGCCAATCTGTACATGGAGCGAGTGGAGAAGACAGCCTTGACATCTTTCACAGGCATCTCTCCCAGTCACTGGTTCAGATATGTTGATGACACATGGGTTAAAATCAAGCAACAGGAAGTTGAGGACTTTACAGAACACATCAACTCGGTGGACGCCAATATCAAGTTCACACGTGAGGATGCCAGAAACAACCATTTAGCCTTGAACTGTGATGTTACGATTGGAGAGAACAGGCAGCTCCAGACAGGGGTTTACAGAAAACCAACTCACACTGACCAATATCTGCTCTTTGGCTCAAACCACCCCCTTGAACACAAGCTTGGGGTGATCAGGATGCTTCAACACAGAGCCCTACAGCTGCCCACAAATGCAGAGGGAAGGGCTAAAGAACAACAACGTGTCCGGAAAGCCCTCACAGTATGTGGGTACCCACGATGGTCCCTGGACAAAGTGCAGAAGTCCCAGAGAACAAAGAGACCAGATAGATAGGAGACGGAGACAAGAAGAAGAGTGTCTCTCCCTTATTTAGCAGGAGTAGGGGAAAAACTACAGAGGATCTTCAGACAGCACAAAATCCCAGTTTACTTTAAACCGGTTAACACCTTGAGACAGAAATTAGTTCACCCTAAAGACATGATCCCTAGTTACAAACAGAGCAATGTAGTGTATTCTATCAGATGTCAGGAAAATTGTAACGAACACTACATAGGTGAGACTAAGCAACCTTTACACAAAAGGCTATACCAGCACCGCAGAGAGGGCGCCAGTGGACCTCAGTCTGCAATTCATCTCCACCTTGAAGACACTAACCACACGTTTGAGGAAAAGGAAGTTAAAATATTAGCCAGAGAGAAGAAATGGTTTGAGAGAGGGGTCAAGGAGGCATTCTTTGTGAAACGTTTGAAACCCAGCCTTAACCGAGGAGGGGGTCTGAGACACGCTTTATCCCTGTTTACAATGGGGTACTCAGGTCAAAGGAGTTTCAGCCTTTTGTTCATGGTAATGAATCTTTCACGTCATCAGGAGAGTCATCAAGGGAGCAATCAGGAAAGGCATCCATCCCATCATTAGGAGGGACAGCTGCCCTGTCATTAGGAGAGTACTAACTAGAGCACCATAGTTGTTAATTAGAGCTATTGTTTAGTCACTAGCCTATAGCAGTCTGCCTCTCAGTAGGAGGGGTCTGGTTAGGTTTAAAACTCCAGCTTTTGTTGGCCTCTGTTTATTCGTCTCTACAAGAGTCAGACAGAAGTCAGACTTCCAGAGCAAGAATTTTAGCTGAGGAGGCTTCTGCAATTTGAAGTGAAACGTCCTCGCGTCAAGCAACCTAGTCCAGTCGAAGATTCAAGCTTCTCTACTATGAAAAGCCACAACCTAAGACTTAAAGGATGAGGAAGGGAGCCGACGAAAGAGCATTGAAATAAAAACTGAAGAAGAGCCGAAAAAGAGAGAAGAGAGCGTTCCTTTATCTCATACTCATTTTAAAGACGCTAACTTGGTATCAGATTCCTCCCCACAAGAAAGTTATTCGAAAAACACATCACATACAATAAATGACATATACTTACTTTATTCTGTGACTAACAAAATAATATAATTAAGGCAAAGCCTTGGACCAAACATCGACATAGGTTGAAACTGAAATCGGGTGCCCTTCTGGATAATGAGCTAATTATGCTGCTCAATGATTCTGAATTCAGGACTGGCCTGGCCTCAGCTGCAAATTATTGAAGCTGGGAAGAATGCAATTGTGTCCCTGTACAATGGCCTTGACAAAATTAGACGCTAGCAATTTAAAGAAAAAAGTCAGGTATTCAAAAGAGATTCAAGCACAGGTTTTGCCACCAACTTCATGTGCAGCAAAGTGCCACTCACTGCATGTCTTCCATCAAATATGTGAATGGAAAGCAGAAAGCCTAAATGCCACTGAATATGGGTGGAAGGAAAAGAATGACAAACTCATTCCAGTATGAACAGACCTGCCTCCAGCTCCTGAACACCTACTAGAAATTATTCACTGTAAATGTAAAACCAGATTCATTACTTTGAAATGCACTTGTAGCAGGCGTGGCCTTGAGTATACATTTGCTTGTGGAGAATGCAAAGGTTCTATCTGCTCTAATGCAATGGATCCAGAAGTTGTGACTGAAGTTGATGAAGGAACAATCAGAGCTTCAAAAAGTGTTTCGGTGACTTTGGAATCATCTTGCTGTGGGTTTTGTTTTATCTGGTAGGAGGTGTACTTTTTGTTTAAACCATATTTGCATATTTATAACCTCTTTAGGATTCTTACCCTCACATAAATATTTAACCCTAACTTTTAAGATTTATGTAATTTTATTACATGACAATTTCCCATTTAATTTTTTTTAGATAATTTTAATACAAACCTACCAAATAAACCTTACATGATGCATATTCATTACTGTAATAAATCCTATTCATTTGAAATGCATATTCCTCAACTTTATGTATTTAGTATTAATAAAATATAATTACTCTAAATCAATAATAATGACAGTATTTATTTAAAATACATAATGTAACATAATTATTATGCAATGTATTAAAATGACATAAATCTTAAAAGTTAGGGTTAAATATTTCTGTGAGTGTATATGTGTTATTTTAACACCTCCTGAATTTGACACTTATCTCATACGTATTTATTCAAAGTTCTAAGCATTGTGGTAAAATAGGTGGTATTTTCAATAATGGTGATACTTAATTAGCTTAATTATGATTACATAATTAGCTAATTATCCAAAAGGGCACCTGATTTCAGTTCCTAGTATTTCTAACAACTCTACAGGTGAATTTGGATGGCATTTCAGTACGTGTTTTGATGACGGAAACAAGATTTACAGTTGTTTGATTGGATCCTTTGATGTTTATACCGAATTAACATATTTTAGGCCCTTCCACTCTTTCTATTGTTCCCTATTTTTAATGTTATTCCTGGGGTATATCAGAGGAGAATCCCACATTAAACATTTTTTTTGTTGTTGTTGTTTTTGTAGTTAGTGGTGGGTTGGAGCCTTCAATTGAATAACTTGCCCGGAAAATTAAGGCAACTTTTGATTCTGTAAAGATATGTCTGTGGGTATATTTGCTACATTTGTTTTGGCCGGCCTTGACAATGAACAAATTATTTGCAAAGTAATAACTTACTGTTAAGAAGATTATACAGTAGCATAGTGATTATTTCTAATGTCAGTTTAATTCACAGCCTTTCAAAAGAAAGAATTTGGTCACCTTGCTGAGCTTGTTTGTCAGTTTATTGAGAAAGTCTGCAAAGTATAACTTTCCTTTTAGAAGGTTTGATTCAGATGTTTAAGGCCCCTTGTCCAATAGTGTTTTTTTGTTTGTTTTGTTTTTTTGTAATTGCTCTAAATGAGAATATCTACACCCAGTCTCTTTTTTTCAGAGTGGACTTGTTGTTTTTTTTGTTTGTTTTGTTTTGTTTGTTTGCACAGCCAGACAAAATCCTTCAACTTTTCAATTAATCACTGCAGCAGATTTCAGGCAACTAGAGGATTGTTTTTGTTGATTTGATAGACAAAAAATAAATAAATAAATCTGTGGTAGCAGATTAGACATATGCTTGATACTTTGCTGAGGGTGAGTACTTTTTATCACAGCACATTATAAGCTAGTTGTTAGCTATTTATTGTTATCATCGAAACAAATCCCATATATAGGTGTTTTTCCCCACTGAAACTGCTGGGATGAAATGTTTCTGTGTGGTCTCTCAGTGCTTTTCTGCTGGAAAAAAAAACCACAATGTGGACATAAATCAGAGTCTTCACCGATTACGCTGAATTGTGTGGCCCTGTGTCACACAATCTTCTTTTAAGATTAGGCTTAAAACTTTCCTTTTTGCTAAAGCTTATAGTTAGGGCTGGATCAGGTGACCCTGAACCATCCCTTAGTTATGCTGCTATAGACGTAGACTACTGGGGGGTTCCCATGATGCACTGAGTGTTTCTTTCTCTTTTTGCTCTGTATGCACCTCTCTGCATTTAATCATTAGTGATCGATCTCTGCTCCCCTCCACAGCATGTCTTTTTCCTGGTTCTCTCCCTCAGCCCCAACCAGTCCCATCAGAAGACTGCCCCTCCCTGAGCCTGGTTCTGCTGGAGGTTTCTTCCTGTTAAAAGGGAGTTTTTCCTTCCCACTGTAGCCAAGTGTTTGCTCACAGGGGGTCGTTTTGACCGTTGGGGTTTTACATAATTATTGTATGGCCTTGCCTTACAATATAAAGCGCCTTGGGGCAACTGTTTGTTGTGATTTGGCGCTATATAAAAAAATTGACTGATTGATTGTGTCAGTATTTAGCTGATTTTTTTTTTTTTGTCAGAGGCAGGCACAGGCTCATTTATCGTATGACAGTGTCCTACCGAACCTTATGTGTTTGATTACCTCACTGTAAAGAGTGGACTGCTGTAATACTGGGGATGGCTCTGGTCCAGAGGGATAGACTGCTACTCTCCTGCCTCACGTCTCCAAGGTGACTGAGTCCCATGAAAGCAGCAGCACGCTTAACAGCAGTGAAGATGAGTCAAGCTTTGCTCTTAAGTGACACACACAATGTAAGAAAAACTTTCAGTGCTTGAACAGTCTGGTTAATCTACTCTTACTAACAAGGATCTTTTTTTTTTTTACACAAATAGATCAATATATTGAGGAGAAAAATATATAATGCAAAGCTGAACTGCACACAGTCTCCCAGTTCCTGCCGCTGAAAACATCCCCACAGCATGATGCTGCCACCACTTGAAGAGGTCATGTCGGGGCTGGACTGGGACCAAAAAAATGCCCCTGGCATTTTTTGGACATGGTGTCACATACCAAAGGATATATATGCACACTGTATTGTTTCAAAAATTAAATAAAGCACAGCAGCCCACATGGACGAGAGTAACCATGTTAAAAAATTGATATTCTCTTTCTCTCCTCCCAGAGACTTTCATCTTGGTAGAGATGGCCACAGTGTCACAATGTCCATCTTGAAGTGAAAGTTAATGTCAAAGAAACATTGCTAGAGATGTCTTTTTAGTGTTTTCAGTGTCAGCTGTCTTCCCTCAAGGAGGTGACCAGTGCGTGCTCTGGAGCAGTTCAAAAAATATGCCTCAGCACACTCTGTGTCATGCCTCTCTCATGCTCCTCTATTCTTTGGTTCAAATGGCTCCAATCTGTCATGCCTTGGATGAAAGTACACTCAACAAAAATATAAACGCAACACTTTTGGTTTTGCTCCCATTTTGTATGAGATGAACTCAAAGATCTAAAACTTTTTCCACATACACAATATCACCATTTCCCTCAAATATTGTTCACAAACCAGTCTAAATCTGTGATAGTGAGCACTTCTCCTTTGCTGAGATAATCCATCCCACCTCACAGGTGTGCCATATCAAGATGCTGATTAGACACCATGATTAGTGCACAGGTGTGCCTTAGACTGCCCACAATAAAAGGCCACTCTGAAAGGTGCAGTTTTATCACACAGCACAATGCCACAGATGTCGCAAGATTTGAGGGAGCGTGCAATTGGCATGCTGACAGCAGGAATGTCAACCAGAGCTGTTGCTCGTGTATTGAATGTTCATTTCTCTACCATAAGCCGTCTCCAAAGGCGTTTCAGAGAATTTGGCAGTACATCCAACCAGCCTCACAACCGCAGACCACGTGTAACCACACTAGCCCAGGACCTCCACATCCAGCATGTTCACCTCCAAGATCATCTGAGACCAGCCACTCGGACAGCTGCTGAAACAATCGGTTTGCATAACCAAAGAATGTCTGCACAAACTGTCAGAAACTGTCTCAGGGAAGCTCATCTGCATGCTCGTCGTCCTCATCGGGGTCTCGACCTGACTCCAGTTCGTCGTCGTAACCGACTTGAGTGGGCAAATGCTCACATTCGCTGGCGTTTGGCACGTTGGAGAGGTGTTCTCTTCATGGATGAATCCCGGTTCACACTGTCCAGGGCAAATGGCAGACAGCGTGTGTGGCGTCGTGTGGGTGAGCGGTTTTCTGATGTCAGTGTTGTGGATCGAGTGGCCCATGGTGGCGGTGGGGTTATGGTATGGGCAGGCGTCTGTTATGGACGAAGAACACAGGTGCATTTTATTGATGGCATTTTGACAACCTGATCAACTCTATGCGAAGGAGATGTGTTGCACTGCATGAGGCAAATGGTGGTCACACCAGATACTGACTGGTATCCCCCCCAATAAAACAAAACTGCACCTTTCAGAGTGGCCTTTTATTGTGGGCAGTCTAAGGCACACCTGTGCACTAATCATGGTGTCTAATCAGCATCTTGATATGGCACACATGTGAGGTGGGATGGATCATCTCAGCAAAGGAGAAGTGCTCACTATCACAGATTTAGACTGGTTTTTGAACAATATTTGAGGGAAATGGTGATATTGTGTATGTGGAAAAAGTTTTAGATCTTTGAGTTCATCTCATACAAAATGGAAGCAAAACCAAAAGTGTTGCGTTTATATTTTTTTGAGTGTACTTATAAGGTTTTGAATAATCAGGTCCCATCTTATCTTAGGGACCTCATAGTACCATATCACCCCAATAGAGCGCTTCGCTCTCAGACTGCAGGCTTACTTGTAGTTCCTAGGGTTTTTAAGAGTAGAATGGGAGGCAGAGCCTTCAGCTTTCAGGCTCCTCTCCTGTGGAACCAGCTCCCAATTCGGATCAGGGAGACAGACACCCTCTCTACTTTTAAGATTAGGCTTAAAACTTTCCTTTTTGCTAAAGCTTCTAGTTAGTGCTGGATCAGGTGACCCTGAACCATCCCTTAGTTCTGCTGATATAGACTTAGACTGCTGGGGGGTTCCCATGATGCACTGAGTGTTTCTTTCTCTTTTTGCTCTGTATGCACCACTCTGCATTTAATCATTAGTGATTGATCTCTGCTCCCCTCCACAGCATGTCTTTTTCCTGATTCTCTCCCCTCAGCCCCAACAAGTCCCAGCAGAAGACTGCCCCTCCCTGAGCCTGGTTCTGCTGGAGGTTTCTTCCTGTTTAAAGGGAGTTTTTCCTTCCCACTGTCGCCTAGTGCTTGCTCACAGGGGGTCGTTTTGACCGTTGGGGTTTTTCTGTAATTATTGTATGGCTTTTGCCTTACAGTATAAAGCGCCTTGGGGCAACTGTTTGTTGTGATTTGGGGCTATATAAATAAAATTGATTTGATTTGATTCAAGCTTGTTGGCTGTTAATTCCTCCTATTCAAACTTGTCAGTGTAATAAAATTCACTCAGAGAATGATCCTCTTCATTGCTCATAATTTTTTTGTTTTGTTTTATTTCAAGCCGTGAAAATTGTAAGCAAAGTTGCAAATCTGATACACGATCCGGACTGATTGTCATGGTAACAGTCTGATATGGGAAATTATCAGACTGGAAATCAGCCAGTCAGGGTGCACGTACCATTGTAGCCATATAATAAAAAGGAATATTAGTCAGTACATTAGTCTTATTAACCCTCTGGGGTCCAGGATGTAATTGGTCATTTTTGACTACTTTTGGTTTTACCTTCATAATTTACTTTAAAAAACTGTTTACTTTGTCTTGTTTGGTGTCATTTGTTTTTCAGCACAACCTCACCAGTGTGACTTTACAGTTTTGCTTTCATTCTGATATAGTGTATTAACAGAATGAACCTAAATTTGCACAAAACATAAAATCCGGACAGACAAGTTGTGTTTTGTTTTTTTTTTTTTTACTGTGAAAACCAGTAAAAACTTAGAATGGAAATATAAATTGTAAATTTCAAAAACGTAGCAAACAACAAAGTTGCATGCAACTATTTACATTAAAATGCAGGAAATGCTTCAGGCATTTTTTTGTACAACTATTTACAAAACAATAATACCTACCACACAAATTATTTGTGCCACTCACAAAACAATTCCAGTCCAACACAAGGCAGTAACAACACCAATGATAAGGGGAAGTCTTATTATTATTTTTTTTTTTTCCCTGCAACTGCACCGAGGGAGAGCCAACAAGGAAGAGGAAGTCCCGTTTGCTGCATGTTTCTACAAAAAATGCGCACCAAACGGTACCATAACATGGTGAAAATGATCAATCATGATTCAAGTTTTACTGGGCCTATCAACAAAATGTTAAAACTGGTATATAATTTGAAGTCCACACTGCAGCTGCTGACACTGGCGCTGTTGAACTTATGGTGGCAATGGCAAACGGCAAGTAAGTTTGGTACATTTTGCTGCGTCCACTTGGAGCCTTTTAGTCTTTTTTTTTCTTGCAGCTTTTCTGCGACCCCTTGTGCTTTGTAGTTTTTTCATTTCCACTCTTCAACTCCGGTCACCTGAAATGGCAAAATTTGAGACCTTTGATCAGGGGACGGGCGCACCGAGGAAGGCTGAGGGATTTCATTGGATTAGCCCAATGTCCTTCAAGACAATCAGCCAATGAGCCATCGCGGTCGATAAGAATTGTTTAATATATTTTTGGCTTAAAAATGACAGCCGGCCAAAAAATGCACGTTGGCCCACTGGACATTGCCAGATGGCCTGTCCATGCCTGGGTCATGTTGCCATATGCTGATGAGTAAATGCCCCTGAAATGGGTTCCAACAAGACAATGACCCCAAACACACCAGCAAGTGAGCAGCATGCTGGCTGCAGACCTACAACATTAACATTATGGAGTGATTGGCCCAACAACAAAAATGCTGTTTCTCAAGCAAAATCAAGAAATACAGAGGAACTGTGGAATGTAGTCCAGTCGTCCTGGGCTGGAATACCTGTAATGGGGAGGTGATGGTCTAGTGCAGTGGTCTTCAACTGCAGTTATCAATGGCCGGTGTCCTGCAACTTTTAGATGTGTCCCTGGCCCAACACACCTGAATGAAAAGGCTGAATTACCTCCTTAGTATGCAGTCAAGTTCTCCAGAGTGCTGCTCGTGACCTCATTAATTGACTCAGATGTTTTGAAGCAGAGACACATGTAAAAGTTGCAAGACACCGGCCCTCGAGGACTGGATTTGAAGAGTCCTGGTCTAGTGGTTAAGTGTTGGGCTCAGACCAGAAGATCCTTGGTTCAAACCCGAGCCTGACCGGAAAATCACTAAGCACCCTTGGGCAAGGTCCTTAATCCCCGAGTTGCTCCCGGTGTGTAGTGAGAGCCTTCCATGGCAGCACCCTGCCATCAGTGTGTGTGTCTGTGTGAATGGGTGAATGTAAGGCATAATTGTAAAGCGCTTTGAGCGTCTGATGCAGATGGAATAGCGCTATATGAATTGCAGTCCATTTACCATTTGTTCACAGGTGCCAGATGTTGGTTGACTTCTTGTAACACAGATGTGATGCAATTCTCAGAAACATTGGTTATACAACTAAATATTAATTCAGTAATTCACAGGAAAGACAAATCTTCCACCATTTTATTTCTTTTTATACAGTAAATGTTTGTGTTTGTAAAGAAAAATGCAGACTACTTTTTTATTAACAGCCTAATATTCCATATTCTTCACTTTCTGAACAGCAGTAACAAATGACAATTTTCTTCATGTCTGGTGGCTTCAAGACTCCATGAGTTCTTCACAGGTGTCACGTGAATGTCAGTGCTGAGAAAAGTGAACATGAATTTTCTTCATCTTCATGCTGGTGTTCTTGAGGAGGGGCTTTGCTGGACATTGACAGAAAAGTGCACAATATTAAGGAATCAGTTTATGTAACTGAGTACTGTACTGCTTTGAAAAAAGAAGGGATGAGCAGAAGATGAGTGGGTGAATAGATGTTATAGCCATCACTTTCCCCCCATTTGTTAAATAATTATTTTCAAACTAATACATTTTTGTTATGTGAATTCAGTATTGCTAATAACTTTCTCTTGGATGGATGATGGATGAGATTTATTGTCATTACAAGTGCAACAACAAGATTACGTCCACACTCACATTTTGACAGACAAGATACAGCAATGTAATCCACAATTATTACTTGTTCACCATAACAATGGCACACATCAGAATTAAGACAACACATATACATTAGACATTGTTTATGTACACTAAACCTGAAACAGTCTGTTTCGCTTTTCTTGAGCTAAATCAAACATTTGTACTTTTAACTGCAGTCAGCGCTCACTATGCATGCCACGTCCTGACACATGTGCACACCCCCTCTGCGGGACTGTTTCCAGCTCCATCTATCATCCCTAGATAAGACATCACAGCCTTCACCGACCAGGCGTGCACAGCATGGATGCAGACAACCTGCTTGGCCACACAACGGGGAAGCTATCAGCACCTGGTTCTCATCCCAACCAAACCAACCAAGGGCAGGTTCACTTTATTCTCTTACAACCACAGTCATATTAAAACATTATTAATCGCTAAGCTTCAGAGTCCTTGAACTATTGTTTTGTTTGTAAGAAAACCTTTTTGAAAAAATCCTTTAAGAAGGAATAGCTGAGAACAAACAGCTAGCCCAACAGTTACAAATATAATGCAATGCTTATATATAAATTATTAAGGTCCTGTTTCCTATTGTCTAAATGTCTCAATCAGTTAATCAATCATAAACAATATTTACATTTTAATGGCGTCTGCAGGAGGGCATGCATGTGCGCATACATAAGCTTTAGATAGTTAGCTTTGAGTTCACAGAAATGTCTGCGAAATGTCTTTAAATCACTCTAGAGGTGTTATGAGGTTACAAAAACAGCATTTTCTGTTTTAGAAATGTTCATTTATCGCTAGCTTTTACATAATGTATGAGAAAGTGGTTATATTTACACACAAGCAAAACGGAGTTTGTTGCTAGCTTGACAAGCCTGTGGCGTCACCACAGTAATGTCCACGAAATGTCTTGTAAATCACTTCCGAGGTGTTGTCAGGTTCCATAAGCAGCATTTTCAGTTTTAGAAGTGTTTATTTCTCGCTAGCGTTTACATAATATATGACAAAGCGGTTATGTTTAAACACAAACGAAAAACAGATTGCAGCTAGCAAGGCCACTGACGTCATGGTGGCGCTCTACTCTGATTGGCTGTCACCCCCGCCCTCTCCCATTAATACCTAGTGGTGCTGTGGCATGTTTTATTGCCACTTTAAACTGCCACAGCACCACTGTCGCAGTGGTGCTGTGGTAGTTTAAAGTCAGTTCTGTTATCACAAACACCTATTTTCTATTCCATATTTCAGATAGTGGTAGCCAACACTTATCTCCAACATGGTTAAAAACAGGAGTGGTGAGAGGGAAACTGGCAAGACAGATGAGCAAACACTGAAGGATGCTGTGCGAAATGTTGTTCATGGAATGAGTATCCGTACAGCAGCAAAGACATGCGGCATAAAGAACTCAACACTGCGTCGCTGTGTAGAGATGTTTAGTAAACCTGCAGATGGTCTGATGGTTGATGGATGGATGGATCATGGATGGATGAATGGATCCATCCATCCATCCATAAACACCCGTCTCCAACTATAACTGGGTTTATGCACCCAGTTATAGTTGCAGACGGGTGTTCACTTCTGATGAAGAGCTAGTTTTGAAAGACTATCTTGTGAAAGCTACAGACATTCATTATGGACTGACTTGCCTTCAAATTAGGGAGTTTGCGGTTTGGAACAAGAAGAAATTTTTTGCAACATGGGAGCAAAATAAATGTGCAGGCAAGGACTGATTTTCTGGCTCCATGAAACGATTTCCAGAGTTGTCCTTACGTCAACCAGAGGCAACTAGCCTTTCTCTTGCCACTAGCTTTAATAAAACTAATGTTGGGCAATTCTTCAACAACCTGGAAGCCATTCATAAGACATACGAATTCATACCAAACAGCATATATAAAGCTGATGTAACCGGATGTTCTACAGTGCAGAGGGTTACAGGCAAAGTTGTTGCCTGAAAAATGATGAAAAAGGTTGGGAAAATAACTTCTGGAGAGAAAGCTTCCTTGGTAACCATGTTGTGCACAATCAATGCGGCCGGCAATGCTGTTCCCCCGTTCATGATTTTTCTCACATGTCCATTTCAAGGAGAGAATGGTGAATGGAGCACCACCAGGAAGAGTTGGATCTGCAAACCAAAGTGGCTGAATGACTGCTGAGAACTTCAACTTGTACATGAAACATTTCATTAGGCACACTAAGTGTTCACGTGAAAGATCTGTGCTACTGATTCTTGATAACCATGACACACACGTCCAATGAATCCATTGACCTGGCAAAAGAACATGGTGTGGTTATGTTAACCCTACCCCCACACCGCAGCCATAGGTTGCAACAGTACAGTATATGGGCCATTCAGTCTGCCTTCAACACTGCCGCTCACACATTCATGGTAAAAATATTTAACTGTAGATTCAGCAAGTGCTTATATGCACTCAATGTTATACAAGATGGTCCCAGACAACAGAGAGTACTTTGAAGCCCCTGAAATCTGTTTAAGAGAACTTTAAAAGTTTTAGATAGAAAGCCTTTAAATTATCATTATTGTAACATTTTAAGTAAGTACAGTATTTTAGATTTTAAAAATTATCAGATGTTTCTGGATGCTTTCCTGGTTTTCAAAGTTCTAAATGGGCTTGCCCCTCCGCCTCTAAAAACATTTATTGATAGGACAAATAATAATAATGGAATGGGCACCAGAGCATCAACAAGAGGGGACTGTATTGTTCAAAGACACAGGACTAAATTTGGCCAAATGGTGGTGTCTGTCAGAGGAACAAACATATGGAACGCTCTGCCAGAGCACATCAGAAACTATGGACAATATTCAATTTTCAAACAAGCTCTTAAAAATTGGTTGAAAACTAACCAGTCATGTAGCCATAGATAATTATGCTTTTTTTTTTTTTTTGTCTCTTTTAATTTTCAGACTGATCCTTTTATTGTAAATAGTTTGTTGTCAAGTTGTGTGTGTCTGGTATAATGTCAAATGTCTGTGTTGTCAGATTTATTGTTAAATGTTTGTACCTGCCTTAGCTCTTGTGCTAACTCTGGCATATTTATGTTGAAGCTTTTGCTGACGCATTGATTAATATGCACTGTCCTAATTCAAATAAATAAATGAAAATAAATGAAATGACACCATCCTGGACAACCGATCACCATTTATGACATTTCTGAAATAGTAGGCTCTGCATACTCCTGAGCATTCACTCCAACAAACATTGTGTCTGGCTTCAGATGTACGGGCATTTATCCCTACAACCCAAATATCTTCACAGATGAAGATTTTCTCTGCTCACTGACAGAGACTTTGAGGATGGACTTGGGGTCGGCCCCACGTGCCACACTCATCCCTTGGTATTGCCAAAAGTCACTTTATAGTCACCCTTTCTTGACTTCAATGAAAATAAGTACTTGTTTTATGAAAAGTAAAATAAAGACCTCTTTCTTGACCTCATATTTAACTGTTGACAGCACTGTAACAGTAAAACTTGCCATTTCTATCCTACATTGTTTATAAATGTAATTATTAAATTCTTTCTTAACATTTTTCTAACATTTAAATTCTCTCTAAACATTTTACTTGTCAAAATTATTATTATTTTAAGTAGTATTAGTAGTTGTAGTAAAAAAAAAAGGCTTCAAAACTGGACCTTTAATCTTGGGGTGTTGTGGGGGGGGCACATCCTTGCCCCACGCCCCCATTCCATCTGGATTCACTCCTGCTTTGGTGTTTGAGCACAAACAATGGATAACATTTATTTATGCAGAAAACATGACCAGCTTTACAGGTAAGAAAGTTTTATTGCTTTTTCACATCATGTGGTCCTCAGAAAGAGAGTTTAGGTGCATTTCAGTGGAAAATAGTGTTAGCTGTTGACGCGGCGCGGAGGATCAGCTGTTTTTAACGAGCAGATACGGAGCGGCTCAGCTCAGAATTCTAAATAAAGGAGAAAAAAGCATAAAAATGTCTGTGTAAAACAGTGCAGGTGTGCTGTTGTCACCGCGCTTTAAGAGGTGAGGACGAGTTGCAGCTGGTGCAGAAAAAGGCAGATGAAAAGCTCACAGCTCGCTTAAAGTGGGCAGTTCAGTTGAACCCCGACCTCCTGCCCACAGACCAAGTTTAATGCTGCTATCGACCCACAATGCAAAAATAATAGTAACGCACAGTGACTTGGAGAAGTAACTTTAATCTGATTACTGATTTGGAAAGATTAACGCGTTAGATTACTGGTTACTAAAAAAAGTGGTTAGATTAGAGTAACGCATTACTAAGTAACGTGTTATCGGCATCACCGGCTATATGATATATTTAACTGAAATTTCTGATCCAAACAACCAATGATTTATAAAGGAAAATCATGGAAATCATCAGGGGTGCCCAAATTTTACATACAACTGTATGTCTTTGAGTAAATATAAATTAGGAAATAAGGTGATTCTGTATCTCGAGATGGACAGTTTTTCAGTGACTTTTGACTGAAAAAAGCTGGGAAGGTGAGCAGAACTAAAATGCATTAAAATAGGTGTCGGTGGTGTTTAGCTCACACTGTGAACAAACAGAGTCTGAGAAGCCCATTTTACACATCTTATGCTGTGTAATGTGTGTTCTATGAAGAATTTTGTTTTGGATGAATTGTAAGTTGTTTTTTTTTTGTCATTGAAAATGTGTTTTGTTTTTTTGTTTTTTTGCAAATCTGTGTCCAGTGGTCCTTGTGCTTTTAAGGTCTGCAAAAATGTGCTTAAAGTTCAATTAGAGCTCTACTACAGGTGCCCCATTGATAATTGTGTTTACTTTTCAGCAATTTGTTGGGGTGAAAAAAGGGTGTTTCTCATATGACCCAGTGGTCAAACAAGGGTACTGAACTCAGAGGCTGGACTGGTAACAATGTTTGGATACAAATAGGGTTGTAAAAGCATGAACTTGTCCTTCAAGGACAGACAACCCTAAAACTGATATCAAATACCTTTACATGGATGTTTTTGTTTTCTGTTCTCACGGAAATGTTCACACAGCCATGTGACATGAGATATAGATCAAAGCAGTGGTTTCCTCTGAAACGCAGCCAAACCTCTGCAGAGCTTCTGTAAGCCTCACCCCCTACGTCCACGTCAACACTGTGTGAGAAGAGGTGGTCCTCATTATCTCTCAGCATAGACCGGGACAGATCGTGGGCCTGATCTGTTATCATGCTCAGCTTGTTTTCCCAGGTGATGCCCACAGATCGGGTGTAACGCAGCCGTGGTGTTGCACGAGTAGCGTGAGCCTCTATCAGGCCTGTTCACTCGTGACTTACACCTTTAGATTTGTGGGCCTATTACAGTATGCATGACAGACATTAATAGTCCCAAAGGCCAGAGGCTGCCATGTCGTCACAGTAACTCAGCACCAGGTGGATTCTGACAAGCAGAGTGGCTCCTAATCCAGAAAAGAATCTAGAGACAGATTCATGACTAACTACTGATACTATGCACACACACACAAAAAAAACCCTCAGCCCCCACCAGTGAAATTTTGCAAAAATTGAACTGAAATTGTGCAGTCTGACATGTTAGTTGGGACCATTTTTGTGACTCTGCATGATCACTTTTTCAGTCAATATTTGTCAGGTAACACATTCACAAACATTCACAATTTGTTTTATATAACGGCTAAAATAGATCCTCGTCATTTGATATTTTATTAATTTATAAACAACAGAAAAGAGACTTACATTTTGGTGTTCATCACTGGTACTTCGACATCAACAGTCCACCACAAACTTTAAATAGGAGTCCAACATTGTTCTCAGTCAACTTGCAAAAAACAATTCTGCTAATGTAGTCTGTGATGCCGTGCACTGACTTCGTGTACACACTGCCGTCTGCTTTCCTCACTCCAGTGAAAAATTGAGTCAGAAATTTGTCCAGATTTTATACTAACAGCTCTTCATGCCTCCAGACAACTTACTGCATAGTGGATCTGTTTTTTGTGTGTATGTGTTAGAAGAATTAGCACCATCAATTAGCTCCTTCAAATTGTCGTCCGGCAGCAAAACAACATCTGCTATGTTTAGCTAAACGCCGCCCCTGGTAGTGTCCACAAGCATGATGGTCAGGGTGTGCAATAGCACATTTCACAGCATATGAAAATTGCACACTAATAAGAACTGTGCATGGTAAAACGGTGAAACATAATGGCAAATGGTACAAATAATCCATGTCAGGTGAGATACAAGCCACAAATCAAATGACAAGAATCCATTAACAGCAGAGACTCGATCCATCCATCCATCCATCCATCCATTTTCTTCCGCTTTATCTGGAGTCGGGTCGCGTGGGCAGCAGCTCAAGCAAAGCCACCCAGACCTCCCGATCCACATACGCCGACTGAGGCTGAATTGCATCAGAATGACACATCCGGCCACAACCGGGAAATACTGACTTGTGGTGTGAAGACCACTGGACGAGAGTCTGTGAGTATCTACATATTTGGTCTCATTCGTTCGGCTGTACCAAGTGTGTTGCACGTGTTCAAAACACTCTTGGTGCCATTGAGATGGAATGCACATGTGGCAGCGGTCTATATGCAGTTTTTGCATCATCTGATCACAGTCTACATACCCTGACGGCATCAAAACAGCATCTGAAACGATCTGATCGTGGTTGGTTGAGCTCTGAGATCGATCGGTTACAGCAAAGCCTGCCGGCATGTTGTGAGATGTCGGATCATGTCCATCTCCACTGGACCCTGACCGGGGAGGGCAAAGGAAATGTTGATATGTAATAACATGTATATGGAACACATTCATCATATACATTGAATGTGAACAACGCACAATTAAACCGAAAGTACTGTGTGCCACTGCGCCTCTCCATGGTCTCATGCGCAGTAATGCGTCATAGCGCATGTCAGGCATGCAGCTGAATGGATCTCACTGCTGTAATATGCATATTATTACCTGATCACCATCTAAACTCTTTAGGAGGTGTGACATGGAACTGTATTGCGAGGCCATGACAAGATTATTAAACATGAAACTCACCTCCAGCATGGAACCAGTACAGCGCAGAATGCACAGGAACCATTCCACGGCCTGTGGTGAAAAGCCTCTCACCAGGCTGCTGTGTGCTGAAATAACCACACAAAACTTAAATTCCATGTGATAATCCAACCGACATCACGGTGTACAGAGTTATGTTGTGCTCCTGAAGTGAGCAAAAAAGAAAAAAGAAATTAAAGTTCACTGGAAAGGCTGCGTCTGACGCATGGTGTGACTGTTTGGCCCACTGCCAACAAACTTTCAGCTAAGGTGTCCAGTGGCAGGCGCGTGTGCATGTGCGCCCTGGTGCGCATGAGGAACACAATGCTGCCTCCCACTCTGGGCCCGTGTTTACCATCCAGACGTTTAGACACCGGGCAGTCTTCAGCTCCTATTATGGCCGTCTGAGTTATCTACCTGTTGTCTACATACGCTTTGGATGCCATCGTGCAGGTGTGGACGAGGTAATCTGGATGTGTTCTGACACTGCTGACCACGCCTCTTTCTCTCCCAACTGTGTCCGATGATGGTAATATTGGCCGTTTCGGCCTGGTTCCTGCACATTCTTGCTATATGTGACAGGGGCTTTAAGACGATATTATTTCCTCCTTGTGTGAATGGTTTTAATATTTATTAATAACGTGTTACGCTACCACGAACTGTATTCAATAAGGAAACATTTATTTTAAAAATAGCTGATATTTTCAGTCCCTCATGTCATTTTTCAGATTTGAAATGTATGTACCTGTTTCTAAGAAGAAGAAGAAAAAAAACATAAATAAATAATCCACACTTCCTCTGTTTTTTTTTTGTTTGTTTGTTTGTTTGTTTGTTTGTTTGTTTTTTGGATGTCACAGATAGTAAAACAAACTATTTTTAATCAGTTGATTATGACCAAAGAGCTGGCAAAAAACACAGTTTGTCATTTCCACCAGCATGCCGAAATCACCTGCATTATTTATTTATTTTATAATCACCATTCTGTGTTCTGAACTCTGCCAATATCATCACAGTTGTCAGACTGAAGGTTTTCCTCCAAGGTTTTGTCTCCCTCATTGTCATCTAAATAAGACTCAAAACCATAAGGCTGTGCCCCCACAGCTTCTTCAGAAACACCTTCAGAATGGACTTAAAAAAAAGCTCCACACTAGAAAAAAAAAATCATCCAAAAACAGCTCGACCCCCGCTGCCTTTAAAATTGATCTGGGCTTGAATCAGCAGCTCCCGTTCTTGTGATGAAGTAGCAATAATATGGCCACGGTTGTTTATCCTTGACCTGCGCACTTATCAACTTTTATTGTTCAGGATTTGTTCAACATTTCATGATTTTACTGATTATTTGTGCACATTTTTTTGGTGTCACCCACACTTTAATGTAACTAAAGTGTTAAAAAGCGAACTCTTCCTTTCAAGACTAGCACCTGACACTGTTTCAAAGTCAAAGCGATAGGATTCCTGAATTTTATTCAGAGAAAATTTTCTGTACATTTGTGTTCTCGGGTGAATAACAAACTTAATCAAAACATTAAACAAGAATCTTAAATGTCAGAGACTAAATCTCTGCAAACAGATGCCACACCATTTTCATACACAGTAACCTTCACATGTGGTCTCACATATGGTGGTGACGCAGGTGCTACAGTTAATTCAATGTAATAATCATGCTTGACAGTTTGTTAATTATCTCATGTGAGACTTCAGGTGAGATGAAGGAAAACAGGCCTGACCTGTGCGATCTGTAAGCTGGCAAGTCTGGACAAACTCTCCTCCATCTTGATGTCTCCTGGGCCCTGAATGGTACATGCAAGGTGTGATCCAGACTGAGTCCCATGGGTTGCCGCACCAGGGAGCAGGTGGATGGTTGGTTACAACTGCCTGTTTGAGTCCCTTATAACCTATCTGGACTGAAAGAGAAAAATGACACGGTCACACTGAAGAACCCATCGTCCAAAAATTCTGATTTTCTTCATCTTCTTGGATTTGATACTACATGAGATATATTGTCTGGTAATAGTGACCTCTGAAAATGTTCTGAAAGCTCAGACAGAAAAGCAATAGCACAGCCAGACCAAATTAATGGGGCGGCACAGTGGCTCAGTGGTTACCACCGTTGCATCACAGCGAGAAGGTCCTGGCTTCGCTTCTGACCTGTTCCTTTCTGTGTGGACTTTGCATGTTCTCACCATGTTTGTGTGGCTTCTCTCCGGGTGCTTCAGCTTTCTCCCAGTTCCAAAGACATACAGGTTAGGTGAATTAATGACTCTAAATAAACCGTAGGTGTGAGTGCAATTGTGGATGAGGTTGTCTGTCTGTACAGTATGTGTGTCCTGTCCAGGCTGTACCCCTGCCTGGGATAGGCTCCAGCATCCCCATGACCCTGAACTGGAATAAGTGGGTTCAGAAAATGGATGAATGGGTGGATCTAATGACTGGAGGCCGAAATGAATGAGAAGTGTTGATAAATGTCTAATGTTCTCCACGTGGAATGTTTCCGTGACACTGTTTTTACAGGCTGCCTGAACATGCAGATGTTTTTCTTACATTGGATATCCCCCAAATTTTTTTGTCCTTTTGTATTTTGTTCTCCTCAGTTCAGCTGGTAGGCTTTATTTCTATTGTTGTGTGGGCTGCCCGAAGAGGAGGTACTGCTGGCTCACCACCAGAGGGCGCCCTGCCTGTTGTCGGGTTTCAGGCACCAGAGGGCGTAGTCACCTCACAGGAGCCCCACGAGCCCAGAGCTGACAGCTGTCAGAAATCAGCCATCATCATCATTCTCCATAAAAGCCTGGAAGAGACACCACTACTCTGCCGAGTTATCAGCTTACCCGTCAGGTAACCGACTCAGCCGTCTTGTGCCGTACGCACATGTTTTGCTTCTGATCTTTGCAGTCGTGATCCTTTTGTATACTTACAGCTTGGAGCTGGGTTTGTGGAAGTTTGGAGGAGCTGGCATTTCCACTCCTCACTTTCCTAACTATCGAAGTAGCACGTTTTCAGTGTTCCTGTTTTCTGGGAGTGGTGGAGTTTTCCCTCAGGAGAGGAACTAAACTATTTGCTGACTGTTACTGGGTGTACACACACCCACCTCTAACCTGTGTCTGTTCCTGCCAGCAGTACCAGATCTGACAGCTGAGAGCAGTGGTCACCTGGGGACTCGGGATTTGGCAGCTCTGGGGTGTTGCAGGTCTCCGTTGGCGGTGGAACCTTGTGGGTCCCGGCTCTTCTCTGGATAAGGCGTCACCTATCCTCGGGCCTGCCCACACGTCACCTTCTTATTGAACTTTTGATTGACAGACTAAAGCAGTATTTGACTGGTAGTGCACATTTGCAATATTAAACTGTATTTATTGGCATCTCTATTGTCCGTTCATTTACGCCCCCTGTGTGGGTCCGTGTCATACACTTTCCCAACATCTATTTTACTTTGAGTGAGTCTGTTGGATTTTGGATCATGTTGTGTGCAGAGCAGCAAGCTCCACACACATCATAATGTGCATGCACAATACGGACTTCTCAACTGTTTTTCAAGGTGTCTGATCACATGATGTATTTCTTAGATTTTTCAGTTATAATGATGACAACACTTATAAGCACGCACAAAGCTGAGCCTCTAGCAGGCTGTTTTTAACAGGCTGCATTTATGACTAATGGATGTGCACGCACACAAAGTCTTATCACAGTGGAGAGCAGCTTCTGTTTTTACCATGACTGCATCAAAATGAACAGTTATCACTTAAAAGTGAGCCGTCATAACACAACTTCACACTTATGTAAACTTTGCAATTAATCTGCAGCTCAGTTCTTAACATAAGCAGCTACTGTTGGGAAGTGTCGTGACACGGACCCACAACAGGGGGCGTTAATGAACGGACAATGGAATAGCCAAAAAGTAACAATTTAATGTTGTGAAGCGCACAACGAAGTACAGACAATACAAATATTGCAGAATGTCAATTATACACCAGGTGACGTGTGGCAGGCTCGAAGATAGAAGACGTCTGGTGCGAGAAGAGCCGGATCCCACACAGCTTCCACCATCAACGGATCTGAAGAACACCGGAGCCGCCAAGCCCTACGCCCCAGGTGGCCACTGTCTTCAGCAGTCAGACCCGGTACTGCTGGCAGAGAACAGAAACAGTTTTTGATGAGTGTGAGTTCGCACACTCGGTAATCCCACAGTCTGTGTTCAAGTAGGAGGGAGAACCTCCACCTCCAATCACACACTCGTACAGCTCCTTGTGAAACCACTTATCTGGTTGGGGTGGGAGGCGAAGCCGTCGCAGTCCACACCAAACGCCAGTTCAACAGATACGGAACACGTCACAGGAAAACGGCTGCAAATGAGATCAGACTATTAGTCAAAGTTAAGCTTAGCAGAGAAATTGCCTGTAGGGTAGCTGATTTCTCGGCGGGGAGGTGGAGTTGCAGTCCGGCTTTTATAGAGGTTGACGTAGATGAGTGACAGCTGGTGGTGATGATGTGACAGCTGTCACTCCACTGGTTCCGGCGCCCTCTCGTGCTTGAAGCCCGCACTCCAAGCAGGGCGCCATCTGGTGGTGGTGGGCCAGCAGTACCTCCTCTTCAGCGGCCCACACAACAGCTACATTCCATTTAAGCACGCACTGGGACATTTTCCTCAAAGCTACATAACCACTGTCGGAAACACTCAAAAAATGAGTACTCACGAGTACTTTGTTTTTTGCAATCTCCGTAGCTGTTTGTTGCGAATGCCATATACTTGGAAACCAGTCCAGAAAATGCACAAAGTAATCCCGGTGTATCACTGGACGGTCACTAACAGCCTAAATCTAAATTGTTGTGATTTTGGCGCAACATGTCCTTTAAATATGTTGCAACAGACCTGTTTTTCCTTCATGCACATCTTAATATTGTCTGACTGTGGACACATGCACAGAAAACCACAGATGAAAAGGTCTTAAACAGTTCTATTAATGGCAGCATGATAAAAAGGCAAGTGATGGAGAAAGGCTGGGTTCATTACGCAGAATTTCAATCCTTGGAAGTAACAGTGTCCATATACAGAAGGTAATCTCAATGTACGAGGTCTGTCCAAAAAGTAACGGACCTTTTTATTTTTTCAAAAACTATATGGATTTGAATCATGTGTGATTGCATCAGCCAAGCTTGAACCTTCGTGCGCATGCGTGACTTTTTTCACGCCTGTCGGTTGCGTCATTCGCCTGTGGGCAGGCTTTGAGTGAGCACTGGTCCAGCCCCCTCGTCTGATTTTTATTGTCAAGGAAATGGTAGAGCGACTGCCGCTTTGCTCCATGAAATTTTTTTCAGAAACTGTTAGAGACAGCCAGTTGGAAACCATTCGAAAGATTCAGATGGCTTTCGGTTAATATTCTGTCGGCGTCACATGGATTAAGGAGTGTTAAAACCTTTTTAAAGATGGCCCACAGGGGCGGAGGGCGCGCGGCGCACCGAGCGGCCATCGACAGGCTGGAAGGACCAGATCATTTCCAAACTGAACGCTGTGTTGATCCGGGACATCGTGTGACTACCACAGAAATGGCAAGAGAGCTGGACATAGCACTTTTGCGGTACATTCCACTGTTACAGGAGATTTTGTAATGAAAGACGTGCAGAGGATTTCGCGCGTCGGGAACGGCGCACAACAAAAAAAAAAACACCTCCGTGTTGGAAACCATTTGGAAGATTCAGACGGCTTTCGATGGCTTTTCAGTCGAGTGAGTATCTGAGAAATTGTGTAACAGCTGGACATGCCACAACATGTCCTGTGAGACTTCCAACACGGAGGTGTTTCTGGTCGTTCCAGCCTGTCGATGGCCGCTCGGTGCGCCACGCGCCCTCCGCCGCTGTGGGCCGTCTTTAAAAAGGTTTTAACACTCCTTAATCCGTGTGACGCTGACAGAATCTTCACCGAAATCCATCTGAATCTTTCAAATGGTTTCCAACTGGCTGTCTCTAAAAGTTTCTGAAAAAAATTTCATGGAGCAAAGCGGCAGTCGCTCTACCATTTCCCTGACAATAAAAATCCGACGAGGGGGGTGGACCAGTGCTCACTCAAAGCCTGCCCACAGGCGAATGACGCAACCGACAGGCGTGAAAAAAACTCATGCATGCGCACGAAGGTTCAAGCTTGGCTGATGCAATCACACGTGATTCAAATCCATATAGTTTTTGAAAAAATAAAAAGGTCCGTTACTTTTTGGACAGACCTCGTAAATGTCCAGGGAGGACATCACTGCATAGGTGGTGGAATGAAGGTATGTCCTCCTCAGCACATCCATAAACCTCTTCTTTGGCCTCGCTCTTCTCCTGCCTGGTGGCGCCATCCTCAGCATCTTTCTCCCTATATTCCCTGGGTCTCTCTTCTGCACATGTTCAAACCATCTCAATCTCGCCTCTGAGTTTTTTCCAAACCGTCCCATCTCAACTGTCCCTCTGATGTTCATTCCTAATCTTGTCCATTCTCATCACTCCTAAAGAGAATTACCACAGCTTCAGCTCTGCCAGCTCCAGCTCTGCCTCCTCTCTTTTTGTTATTGCCACCGTCTCTGAGCCGTAGAACATACAGTGGTATGTAAAAGTTTGGGCACCCTGATGGTTTCCATGATTTTCTTTTATAAATCATTGGTTGTTTGGATCAGCAATTTCAGTTAAATATATCATATAGCAGACAAACACAGTGATATTTGAGAAGTGAAATGAAGTTTATAGGATTTACAGAAGTTGTGCAATAATTCTTTCAACCAAATTAGGCAGGTGCATAAATTTTGGCACTACAACAGAAAAATTACATCAATATTTTGCAGATCCTCCTTTTGCAGAAATAACAGCCTCTAAATGCTTCCTATACAGTGGGATAAAAGTATTTAGTCAGCCCCTGATTGTGCAAGTTCTCCTACTTAGAAAGATGAGAGAGGTCAGTAATTTTCAACATAGGAACCCTTCTACTATGAGAGACAAAATGAGAAAAAAAAATCCAGAAAATCACATTGTAGGATTTTTAAAGAATTTATTTGTAAATTATGGTGGAAAATAAGTTGGTCACCCACAAACAAGCAAGATTTCTGGCTCTCACAGACCTGTAACTTCTTCTTTAAGATGCTCTTCTGTCCTCCACCTGTTACCTGTATTAATGTCACCTGTTGGAACTTATCTGTATAAAAGACACCTGTCCACAGCCTCAAACAGTCAGACTCCAAACTCAACCATGGCCAAGACCAAAGAGCTGTGAAGGACACCAGGAAGAATATTGTAGATGTGCACCAGGCTGGGAAGAGTGAATCTCCAATAGTCAAGCAGGTTGGTGTGAATAAATCAACTGTGGGAGCAATTGTAAGAAAATGGAAGACATACAAGACCATTGATAATAATGATCTGGGGTTCCACGCAAGATGTCATCCCGTGGAGTCAAAATGATCATGAGAACGGTGAACAAAAATCCCAGAACTACACGGAGGGACCTGATGAATGACCTGCAGAGAGCTGGGACCAAAGTAACAAAGGCTACACACTATCCAGAGAGCGACTCAAATCCTGCAGTGCCAGGTGTGTCCCCCTGCTTAAGCTAGTATGTGTCCAGGCCTGTCTGAAGTTTGCCAGAGAGCATATGGATGATCCAGAAGAGGATTGGGAGAATATCATGTGGTCAGATGAAACCAAAATAAAACATTTTGGTAAAAACTCAAGAATGCTGAGGAAGAAGAATGCTGAGTTGCATCCCAAGAACACCATATCTACTGTGAAGCATGGGGGTGGAAACATCATGCTTTGGGGCTGTTTTTCTGCAAAGGGGACAGGATGACTGATAAGTGTTAAGGAAAGAATGAACAGGGCCATGTATCATGAGATTTTAAGCCAAAACCTCCTTCCATCAGTGAGCGCATTGAAGATGCAATGTAGCTGGGTCTTCCAGCATGACAATGATCCCAAACACACTGCTCAGGCAACAAAGGAGTGGCTCTGTAAAAAGCATTTCAAGGTCCTGGAGTGGCCGAGCCAGTCTCCAGACCTCAACCCCATAGAAAATTTGTTGAGGGATTTAAAAGTCCATGTTGCCCAGCGACAGCCCCAAAATATCATTGCTCTCGAGGAGATCTGCATGGAGGAATGGGCCAAAATACCAGCTACAGTGTGTGCAAACCTGGTGAAGACTTAGAGGAAATGTTTGTTGGAATTCATGTGATCCTCAACTTTAACAAGTTTCCCAGAACATGCACTGGCCACACAGCATGATGGAACCACGTCCAAATTTTACTGTTAGGTAGCAAGTGTTTTTCTTTTTCTCACATTTTTTGTTTTTTGTTTTCGTGCCCCCGTGACGAAATGAGTCAAATTTTCGTGACGGAGCTTTTTTAACTCACTATTTCTAACCCTACTCCCACCCCCTTAACCATAACCTAATCTTACTCCTTCCCCCCCACCCCAACCATAACCCCCCCCACCCCCCCCCACACCCGCATCACTTTTAATTTCGTGCAGCCATCACGGAACGAATGAGAATGAATTCGTGCTGCCATGATGAAAATGAGGTGCTTTTCGTCACAATAACACGAACCATTAGATTAATGTATATTCCGTGCTGCAGAAGCACAACTTTGCCGTGAGACCAGGTTTTTCAGCCATGCATACCGCCCCTTGTTATCTCCAAATGACTCAATTTTAGTTTCATCAGTCCACAGCACCTTATTCCAAAATTATCAGGGGTGCCCAAACATTTGCATACAACTGTAGCTGGTCTCACTACTTCTTGTAAACCTTCCTCTTTAGTCTTGCAGATATTCTTTGGTCACAGGCCACTCCTACCACCTTTCTCTAACTACTGCACCCTGCCTGCATTCACTTCTTCACCTCTGTACCACACTCTCCATTACTTTGGACAGTTGACCCAAAGTATTTAAAACTCATCTATACTCAACAAAAATATAAACGCAACACTTTTGGTTTTGCTCCCATTTTGTATGAGATGAACTCAAAGATCTAAAACTTTTTCCACATACACAATATCACCATTTCCCTCAAATATTGTTCACAAACCAGTCTAAATCTGTGATAGTGAGCACTTCTCCTTTGCTGAGATAATCCAACCCACCTCACAGGTGTGCCATACCAAGATGCTGATTAGACACCATGATTAGTGCACAGGTGTGCCTTAGACTGCCCACAATAAAAGGCCACTCTGAAAGGTGCAGTTTTGTTTTATTGGGGGGATACCAGTCAGTATCTGGTGTGACCACCATTTGCCTCATGCAGTGCAACACATCTCCTTCGCATCATCCGTGAAGAGAACACCTCTCCAACGTGTCAAATGCCAGCGAATGTGAGCATTTGCCCACTCAAGTCGGTTACGACGACGAACTGGCGTCAGGTCGAAACCCCGATGAGGACGATGAGCATGCAGATGAGCTTCCCTGAGACGGTTTCTGACAGTTTGTGCAGAAATTCTTTGGTTATGCAAACCGATTGTTTCAGCAGCTGTCCGAGTGGCTGGTCTCAGACGATCTTGGAGGTGAACATGCTGGATGTCGAGGTCCTGGGCTGGTGTGGTTACACGTGGTCTGCAGTTGTGAGGCTGGTTGGATGTACTGCCAAATTCTCTGAAACACCTTTGGAGATGGCTTATGGTAGAGAAATGAACATTCAATACACGAGCAACAGCTCTGGTTGACATTCCTGCTGTCAGCATGCCAATTGCACGCTCCCTCAAATCTTGCAACATCTGTGGCATTGTGCTGTGTGATAAAACTGCAACTTTCAGAGTGGCCTTTTATTGTGGACAGTCTAAGGCACACCTGTGCACTAATCATGGTGTCTAATCAGCATCTTTCACTGCTGTCACACTTGTACATGTCCTGCACTACCCTTACATAACTTGTCTGCCACTCCAGACTTCCCCATACAATATCACAACTCTTCCCTTGGCACCCTGTCATAAGCTTTCTCTAAATCCACAAACACACAATGTAACTCCTTCTGGCCTTCTCTATACTTGTCCATCATTACTCTGAGCAAACATTGCATCTGTAGTGCTCTTTCTCTGCATGAAACCATATTGCTGCTCACAGACCTTCATCTGTTTTCTAAGCCTAGCTTCTACTACTCTTTCCCATAACTTCATGCTGTGGCTGATTAAATTTAGGCCTCTGTAGTTACTGCAGCTCTGTACATCACCCTTGTTCTTGAAAATAGGAACCAGCATGATTTGGCAGAGGGTTTATGCCAGATGCCCTTATTAACACAACTCCACATTACATGGAACAGAAAGAAATGAAGCCTTTTTGGAGAATCCCTCCCAGGCTGCTATTGAAGTTGGTTATGATGCTTGGTGTAGCAGTGTGGAATTTTGCTTTTTTTATACTTGTTTTTTATTGGTTTTCACAAATTATAACAAACAATACAAAATACACAACAATTGGTCAGTTGTCATCAATATACATTGTCCATTTTTCCCAAAAGTATTCGTGTTTAGCTTCTTGCAACCTTAAAATAAAAGTAATTCTTTCCATACTGTGAATTTCTTCAACAATGTCCATCTAGTTTTTAACTGTGGGGGGTTCTTGTTTGTACCATTTGCGTGTGATGGCTTTTTTTGCTGCTGTCAACAAAATTTTAAATAAGTATACATCTTTTTTCTGAATCCCTTGTTATGTGTCGGACGCAGCTCGGAGAACCGACCAGCGTTTGAAGGACCCAGTATGAAATAAGCAGAGCACGGTACAAAGGCTAACTGAATTTAATACATAACAGTGATAATATAATAACAAAAGGTGCGGCCTGGCGTGGTGCGCTCCCAGCAGCGCTAACGGTCCGGAGCCAGAAGCTGTTTCGGACCCAAGGACCCCGCCGACACCCCCCAGGTGGCCGCAACAACCGAGTCTGTGAAAGAAGGAACCATTATGTGAGTCCACACTCTACACACAGAACACTTAAAGGTGTACAAACAGCAAACACTTCCTGGCTTGATTACTGATCAGCTTCCCAACCTGCAGGCATGGAACAATCAGTTCCCAAAACTCCACTGCAGTGAAAGCTGATACATGACTAACGTACAGCTCAATATAATAAGGTGTGAGGGACACCACATTTACTGACTGTATAAATGTTAGTCACAAAATCTAACGTACCTCAGGAAGTGTGCTGACGAGCGTGAAACCTCACCCCCTCCTCTTTCACAGACTGTGCATCAAACCTGGACGTTCTCAGCATCCGCTGTTGATGAGATGGCTCCCGAGACGACGATCTCACCCGTCTGGTCACAAGGTCGAGTCTCTGGCAAACACACACTGTGCACTCCAGTCTTAAATGCCAACATGTTCCAATCCATCCAGATGCACCACAGCTGTGAGTCCTGACGAGTCGCAGGTGATCAGGGTGAGGTCCTGACAGCCTCAGCAACACAGCCACTCAGTCCCAAACGCACGCCACCTGGGAGGAAAACCAAAAGACAGAAACAAACCGGCAGCCAGGCCCCCCCAGCCATATAACATCCCTGCTCCCATTACATACCCAAAGTATAATGTCAGTATTGTTCTTGGTATACTGTACCCAAATACCATTTCAATTTCACTACCAACATCTTCCTTTATATAACTTTGATATGACTTTACTACTTTTGTTTTTATATGCATCATTTAATATTTGTGTAATTGCATTCATTTCACATGGGAGGTTTGGCTTTACTTCTTTTAAATAATAGTCCCGTACCTGAAGGTACATATAGAAATCTCGAGATGCTAAATCAAATTCTTTCTGTAGTGTTTGAAACCTTTCAATTTGGCCTTTTTAAAGAAATTTATTTAGAATGTTTAATCCTTTAATTGCCCATTCCTTGAATTTAGAATTCATACTGCCTGGTTTAAAGTTTAAGTCAAAAGCTATCCAGCTAAATAATTTCTTCCTCTATTTTACATTTCTTTACTAATTTAAACCAAACCTCCAAGGTGAATCTAGTAATAGAGTCCAACTTATTTTCTCTTTCCTTAAACATCTTCTTATTTGCTATCATAGCTTGTACATGGTCTGTGGAATTTTGCTTAAATGAGTTTATGATTTCAGATTCCTAGGTTATGAGGAAAACTGTATTGATCCTCTCACCCCGCAGAAAACACTGTGCATTCACTTGGTCCAAAAGCCAAGACTGCATCTTAACTTACACTGCATGATTCAGCCAGTACCACAGAGGATGGTGGTGATGAGCTCTTTGCTCACTTCTGGAAGACAAACATGAAGGTTGGTGAGAAAGGTTCTATTACTTTCAGAGGCCACACATTTACTTGGGTTCAGTAATAAACAAGAAAAGGTATTCCTGGTGTTGCTGACAAACCAAGCTGTCCATGTTTTGCTGAGCTGCTTCCTCTACTGCATACTGAAGAGGACAAGCACGTTAGTAAATCCACAACGATGAAACAATCACTTGTCATGATTCGAGGTGGCTTGACACAGAAAGCTGTAGGAGGCAAATGCCTACTCAAAGACATGAAGGTTTGGGGTAAAACTTGCAGAAGATACGGTACCTAGGATTTCAGTAAGTGTGGCAGAGGCATCAGGCAGGGTCCATGCTGAGGCTTGGCCCAAAAATGAGTAGAGGTCAAAACACACGGCGTCAAAGTATATAAAAGGCAGAGACAGAGGCAGAATCAAAAATGAGCAGAGCTCACGGTTATGGTGAGGCGAAGGTCAGAGAAAACAAGCAAGGTCAAAAAGCAAAACAGGATTAAGGCATGAGGCTGGAATGCGAATAAATTCAACAAACTGGCAAGGGACTGTGAGGGCGTAAATAATGGCAGGCTAATCAGGGCACGAATGAGGAACAGGTGTGAGGAAGGTTCTGACAAACACTAAGGCAGGTGCAAGATAGTGAAGTGAAACAAAAAACAAAGCAGACAGTAAAAGACAAATCAGAGACAGAAAAACCAACGGTGAAAAACTTAAAGTGCCAACAGACAGATGAGACCCAAAGACTAACAATTATAATGTGAGCAAAACAAAACGGGAAAACTAGGCAATAAGGTGACAAACCAAAGAAGAAGACAATATGAAAAATAAAAGATTGTAACCAAAACTTGAACGGGGCAGACTATGGCTTAAGTATAAAAGTAAATACAATAAAAAATGATAAAATGGCAAAAACAAACTACTGGCTAAACAGAAAATAAATGATAAACAGAAAACAAAACCCAAGACTAATGCAATGAATGACTACAAAAAAGATAAATGATAACCAGAGAATGAAACCTGTTACCAAAGCATTACACAAAGAAAAGAAATAAAAAGAACCAAACTGAGACTTAAATGACAAAGAATAATCATATGAAAAATAAAACATTAGCATCATCAGAGGAAGCCTGGACATGGATAAGGGCTAAACCCGGACATGAACCCCAGGCCGGGGCAGAACGTGACATCAGTAACACCAGAGCTTTTCACACATGCAGTGCTGCCATTAATGACCTCATGAACCAGAATGGGGATAATCAAGTTCAAATGGCTCTCATTAAAGTCTGCAGCACTGAGCAACCTGTTTAAAAAAATAATTAAATAAAAGGTAAAAGAGAATGGAAAAAAAAGCCCAGACAAAAACTGAACCAGAAATGGAAGAAATCACATCCCAGAAAATTTGCCTAAACCCAAGTTGTCGTATTATTTGTTTGTTCAGAGCTTTAATTCATTTGAAAGCTTGACTCTTAGTCTTGTCCATCCAAATTGGAAGTCCTAAAAACCAGTTTTATTTGTTGTTATCTATCGTCCACCTGCTCATTACTGTGAGTTTCTCTGTGAATTTTCAGACCTTTTGTCTGACTTAGTGCTTAGCTCAGATAAGATCATTATAGTGGGTGATTTTAACATCCACATAGATGCTGAGAATGACAGCCTCAACACTGCATTTAATCTATTATTAGACTCAATTGGCTGTGCTCAAAATGTAAATGAGTCCACCCACCACTTTAACCATACTTTAGATCTTGTTCTGACTTATGGTATGGAAATTGAAGAATTAACGGTATTCCCTGAAAACCCCCTCCTGTCTGATCATTTCTTAATAACATTTACATTTACTTTAATGGACTACCCAGCAGTGCGGAATAAGTTTCATTACAGTAGAAGTCTTTCGGAAAGCGCTGTAACTAGGTTTAAGGATATGATTCCTTCTTTATGTTCTCCAATGCCATATACCAACACAGTGCAGAGTAAACTCTGTGAGTGAGATAGATTATCTCGTCAATAGTTTTACATCCTCATTGAGCACAACCTTGGATGTTGTAGCTCCTCTGAAAGAGCCTTAAATCAGAAGTGCCTGACTTCGTGGTATAACTCACAAACTCGCAGCTTAAAGCAGATAACCCGTAAGTTGGAGAGGAAATGGTGTCTCACTAATTTAGAAGATTTTCACTTAGCCTGGAAAAAGAGTCTGTTGCTCTACAAAAAAGCCCTCCGTAAAGCTAGGACATCTTTCTACTCATCACTAATTGAAGAAAATAAGAACAACCCCAGGTTTCTTTTCAGCACTGTAGCCAGTCAGAGCTCTATTGAGCCAAGTATTCCTTTAACTTCATGACTTTCTTTGCTAATAAAATTTTAACTATTAGAGAAAAAATTACTCATAACCATCCCAAAGACATATCGTTATCTTTGGCTGCTTTCAGTAATGCTGGTATTTGGTTAGACTCTTTCTCTCCGATTGTTCTGTCTGAGTTATTTTCATTAGTTACTTCCTCCAAACCATCAACATGTCTATTAGACCCCATTCCTACCAGGCTGCTCAAGGAAGCCCTACCATTAATTAATGCTTCGATCTTAAATATGATCAATCTATCTTTATTAGTTGGCTATGTACCACAGGCTTTTAAGGTGGCAGTAATTAAACCATTACTTAAAAAGCCATCACTTGACCCAGCTATCTTAGCTAATTATAGGCCAATCTCCAACCTTCCTTTTCTCTCAAAAATTCTTGAAAGGGTAGTTGTAAAACAGCTAACTGATCATCTGCAGAGGAATGGTCTATTTGAAGAGTTTCAGTCAGGTTTTAGAATTCATCATAGTACAGAAACAGCATTAGTGAAGGTTACAAATGATCTTATGGCCTCAGACAGTGGACTCATCTCTGTGCTTGTCCTGTTAGACCTCAGTGCTGCTTTTGATACTGTTGACCGTTAAATTTTATTACAGAGATTAGAGCATGCCATAGGTATTAAAGGCACTGCACTGCGGTGGTTTGAATCATATTTATCTTTTAGATGACAATTTGTTCATGTAAATGGGGAGTCTTCTTCACAGACTAAGGTTAATTATGGAGTTCCACAAGGTTCTGTGCTAGGACCAATTTTATTCACTTTATACATGCTTCCCTTATGTAGTATTATTAGAAAGCATTGCTTAAATTTTCATTGTTACGCAGATGATACCCAGCTTTATCTATCCATGAAGCCAGAGGACACACACCAATTAGTTAAACTGCAGGAATGTCTTACAGACATAAAGACATGGATGACCTCTAATTTCCTGCTTTTAAATTCAGATAAAACTGAAGTTATTGTATTTGGCCCCACAAATCTTAGAAACATGGTGTCTAACCAGATCCTTACTCTGGATGGCATTACCCTGACCTCTAGTAATACTGTGAGAAATCTTGGAGTCATTTTTGATCAGGATATGTCCTTCAATGTGCATATTAAGCAAATATGTAGGACTGCTTTTTTGCATTTGCGCAATATCTCTAAAATTAGAAAGGTCTTGTCTCAGAGTGATGCTGAAAAACTAATTCATGCATTTATTTCCTATAGGCTGGACTATTGTAATTCATTATTATCAGGTTGTCCTAAAAGTTCCCTGAAAAGCCTTCAGTTAATTCAAAATGCTGCAGCTAGAGTACTGACGGGGACGAGAAGGAGAGACCATATTTCACCCATATTGGCCTCTCTTCATTGGCTTCCTGTTAATTCTAGAATAGAATTTAAAATTCTTCTTCTTACTTATAAGGTTTTGAATAATCAGGTCCCATCTTATCTTAGGGACCTCATAGTACCATATCACCCCAATAGAGCGCTTCGCTCTCAGACTGCAGGCTTACTTGTAGTTCCTAGGGTTTTTAAGAGTAGAATGGGAGGCAGAGCCTTCAGCTTTCAGGCTCCTCTCCTGTGGAACCAGCTCCCAATTCGGATCAGGGAGACAGACAGCTTATAGTTAAGGCTGGATCAGGTGACCCTGAACCATCCCTTAGTTATGCTGCTATAGACTTAGACTGCTGGGGGGTTCCCATGATGCACTGTTTCTTTCTCTTTTTGCTCTGTATGCACAACTCTGCATTTAATCATTAGTGATTGATCTCTGTTCTCCTCCACAGCATGTCTTTTTCCTGATTCTCTCCCCTCAGCCCCAACCAGTCCCAGCAGAAGACTGCCCCTCCCTGAGCCTGGTTCTGCTGGAGGTTTCTTCCTGTTAAAAGGGGAGTTTTTTCCTTCCACTGTCGCCAAGTGCTTGCTCACAGGGGGTCGTTTTGACCGTTGGGGTTTTTCTGTAATTATTGTATGGCTTTTGTCTTACAATATAAAGCGCCTTGGGGCAACTGTTTGTTGTGATTTGGCGCTATATAAACAAAATTGATTTGATTTGATTTGTTTCAGATGTGATGAAGATGATCACATTGTCTCCAGCAGCAGTGATCCAAATCCAGAGCTGGCAGAAGCAAAGGGTTGAGCCCTCAAGGAAATGTGTGGAAATCCATGGCAACAATCACAACCCATCTCATTGAAATTCTAATTTATTTTATATACTGTGTGTGTGTGTGTGTATATATATATATATATATATATATATATATATATATATATATATACACACACACACACACACACACACAGTATATTTATAGCACCAAATCACAACAATGCTGCATCAAGGCGCTTCAGACAGTAAGGGCTAACCTTACCAACCAACCGCAACCAAAAATACCCCCACCGAGCAAGCACACAGGTGAGAGTGGTAAGGAAAAATTCCCTCTGGCATTTTTGAGGAAGAAACCTCAATCAGGCCAGACTCAGTGGAGTGACCCACTGCTTGGCCCATTCTAACAGTTACAAGGTTTTTACACAAGATGAGGAGAAGAAAAAAACAGTGTCAGATATTAAGGTAAAAATGGCCCATCTTGGTGCAGAGTCTCTTGTTTCAGCTCTTGAACACTTCCGATAGCAGACATCAAATGCCACTGGAAGCCTCTGGAAGCAGTGCCAACTCCTCAGACAGAGAGAGACAAACAGCAGGATCAGTGGAACGGAAATAACAGCACCTAAGGCTTTAGTTCACCAGCAGTAAATCAACAGGGAAACTGAGCAATCACTAAGGTGGTCATTGGCAGCTAGCCCTGGGCTTAATTAACAGACTTAGAATTTAGATATTGTGAGGCTGAGACCTGTTCTGTTGCTACTGATATGATTTAAAAGGAGAGGAAACATAATTCCATACTGCACCGGTATGCTAGCCATATCAGAGGGAGCATACAGTGCATCCAGAAAGTACTGACAGTACTACCCTGTTTCCACATTTTTATGTTATAGCCTTATTCCAAAATTGATGATTTTTTTCTTTCAAAATTCTCCATGCAATACCACATAATGAAAATGTGAAAAAGGTTTTTTTTTTTTTTTTTTTTTTTTTTTTTTGCAAATTTTTAAAAGTAATAATAATACGAGCGAAGCGGCGCAAAGCTCGCTCATGGTACAGGGAGTCCTAAACAGGGAGTGCCAATTTTTTGAGTCCACAGTGAAACAGGAAATATCAAATGTCAAACACTTCCTGGATTGACAGACAAGATCCTGTGGAATCTCGTGGGAACTCAGTGGCAAGTTCACACTGAAACAGGAAGTGGCAAATTTTGAGTCCACAGTGAAACAGGAAATGTCAAATGTTGAACACTTCCTGGCATGGGTGGAGTTTGAGAAGAGGCCAGGGTTGCATTGGACTCCCCTGAAATCTGATTTGGACACAGATGATTGACATGTCACGGCACCGCACATCTGGTTGAAAAGAGCTGCATCTTGAAATCAGTGAGTCACATTGACTGCTAGGTTCCTCCTGTCCATTAGTTGGTGCTGTGTACCACAAAACGTTGTAATCCACCTTAGTAGAAGAGGAAAAATGATGACAGTGTTTTATTTTTTATTCATCCATTTTTTTTGTGCGTTCTTATGTGTTTGTGATCCTTGAATTTACCCAGCAGTGAAAAGTGAAAGTGAAACTGGTTTATCAGAAGCCGACAGTGTAATCTGATGTGGCCATATCCGAATCAATACTAAAAGTTATCGGTCATTGGTTATCTATAATAAAGATACATTTTTTAGCAGTTTATCGGTTTAGCGTCATAAAAGATAACTTTTCAGTTATTGGATTAATGGTTATCGAAGCTAACTTTTTGGTTAGCTGTGCCCATCACTAATTTTGGGTATGCTAAACATTATCTTGCCATATTTCGACTTACGAATCACACACAAGTAATGTGTATGGGCGTGTGCATAACTTACCTACAATTTATGTTCTTTGTATGTGGGACGTATGAGCCATATGCTGACATACATTGAAAATATTGTGCCTGCCCAAAATTTTTCGACAATCTCGTTGTTCTACAACGTATATCGGCACACTTCAACGTGCTCTTAACTTGTGCAAAACATACCCATAATTTATTCGACATACGCCAGCATTTTTAATACACTCAGCATACGCTGGCTAAATCGTCAAGGTGTGACAGGGGTGTTCGGAGTCTTCCTGAAGACCATTAACAGGTCCTGAAGATCCTTGAGATCAGACAAAATGTTGACAGTGTCAAAAGAGACCTGGTGAAAATCAAGGGCCAAACTCAGGACTTTCAAGGTCAGCAGAAAGTGCTACTTGAGGATTTGTGTGTGTGTGTGTGTGTGTGTGTGTGTGTGTGTGTGTGTGTGTGTGTGTGTGTGTGTGTGTGTGTGTGTGTGTGTGTGTGTGTGTGTGTGTGTGTGTGTGTGTGTGTGTGTCAACGAAGCCAACTCTGAACCACAGGCAAGATTTCAACAATTTCCAACGGTGTCCTCCTACATTCCTGCCTTATCACAATACAAAGTTTGTATGCTACTCTAAAATGAGATGAGCCACAGCATTAGACGGTCCACCAAATGGGTAACTGTTTACCTACTTGCTTCTAATTGTATCATTCCAAATTTTTCACCAGAAGAGAAAAGTGGCTTAAAAAAAAAATTCTCAGCTGGCTACCCTACCCAGGAGCACACTATCAACAAAAGCGTGTGGGGGTGGAGTCACTCAAAAATTCAGCATTTTCTCTGCCATCTTCTCACACTATCATCATCAACATTACATAAATCTCAAAGATAAGACTCTGTTCAGACAGAGATCTTGGCCCATTGACCTTAATGAGTTTGAAACAGTCAAACAGCATCTTCAAGCTCTTCTGAATACAGGCATCATAAATAAGTACCCATTTTCATCACCCATTATGATAGTGTGTGTGTGTGTGTGTGTGTGTGTGTGTGTGTGTGTGTGTGTGTGTGTGTGTGTGTGTGTGTGTGTGTGTGTGTGTGTGTGTGTGTGTGTGTGGTGTGTGTGTGTGTGTGTGTGTCTGTGTTGGCAATCCAAAACTAAATCTATAGATGATCCGTGATATCACATGCACTGCCAAACTAAAGCCCGACTGCTTTTGAATGCTGACAGAGTTTCAGTGGTCCTTTGTGATGGACCTCAACCCGGGGTATTATCCAAATGTGATGAATGACAAAGACAGACTTTGTGTGCCCCCATGGGGTTGTATGAGTTTAATGTATGCCCTGTGGAATCACAAATTCCCCTAACACTTGTCAAAGGCGCATTGAAAGGTGCCTGTAAGACATTAGCTTGAAAGAGGTTCTTGAATTATCTAACTGTTTCCCAGTAGACCCAAAGAGCAAGAGTCCGGGTTCTGTGGGTGAGAATGTTAATTCAAACTCTCATTTAAAAAGTGTATGTGTTTTCATACCTTTGGCTGCCATCTAGGGCTAATTATGTCCAGTGAAGGAGGGAAAACTGATCTTGAGAAAGTAAAAACATTAAAAACCTGATCAAGAGCACAAGCCCTGAAAGTCATTCCTGAGATTTAACAATTACTACTGCAGGTTAGTGAAGAAGAACAAGAGAAAAGAAGAAGAAGAAGAAGAAAGTCCTATATAGGCGCTGTGGCCCATTGGTGCCAGTGGTTATCACTGGATTCTGCAGTGTGAAGTGGATGAGAGTCTAAGACTCACCCTGGATGAGATGCCATTCCAAAGCACATTACTTCCCCAATGAAGGCAAGCTCCCATTTAGGGCCCCTTCACACATACAGCAAACTTTGGACGGCATTTGGCCAAAAATGGTGAAACAGCGTGTCTCCTGTCTATCTGGTCTAAACCAGACCAGATAGGAGACGGAGACGGAGACAAGAAGAAGAGGCGTGTCTCTCCCTTATTTAGCAGGAGTAGGGGAAAAACTACAGAGGATCTTCAGACAGCACAAAATCCCAGTTTACTTTAAACCGGTTAACACCTTGAGACAGAAATTAGTTCACCCCAAGGACAGGATCTCTAGTTACAAACAGAGCAATGTAGTGTATTCTATCAGATGTCAGGAAAACTGTAACGAACGCTACATAGGTGAGACTAAGCAACCTTTACACAAAAGGCTATACCAGCACCGCAGAGAGGGCTCCAGTGGACCTCAGTCTGCAGTTCATCTCCACCTTAAAGACACTAACCACACGTTTGAGGACAAGGAAGTTAAAATATTAGCCAGAGAGAAGAAATGGTTTGAGAGAGGGATCAAGGAGGCATTCTTTGTGAAACGTTTGAAACCCAGCCTTAACCAGGGAGGGGGTCTGAGACACGCTTTATCCCGTTTACAATGGGGTACTCAGGTCAAAGCAGTTTCAGTCTTTTGGTCATGGTAATGAGTCATTCACGTCATCAGCAGAGTCGTCAAGGGAGCAATCATGAGAGGGTCCGTCCCATCCTTAGGAGGGACAGCTGCCCTGTCATTAGGAGGGTGCTAGCTAGAGCACAATAGGTGCTAATTAGAGCTATTGTTTAGTCACTAGCCTATAGCAGTCTGCCTCTCAGTAGGAGGGGTCTGGTTAGGTTTAAAACTCCAGCTTTTGTGATTTCTTGATTATTCTTCTCTACAAGAGTCAAGACAGAAGTCAGCCCACCAGAGCAAGAATTTTAGCTGAGGAAGCTTCTGCGATTTGAAGTGAAACGTCCTCGCATCAAGCAACCCAGTCCAGTCTTAGTCCAGTCCAGTGTTTATGTGGAATATAAAAAAATAAATAAAACCAGCTGGTACCTGTGGGACCACATCGCACTGCTTATGTGGAATAAAAAAAACACACACAAAAAAAACAGCTGGTACCCGTGGGACTACATCACATTGCTTATGTGGGGAAAAAACAATAAAACATATAAACCACTGGATGCGAACTCTCGCCATCCAAAAACTCTGATTGCCAGTCAGTGACTTTACCACTGACCTATAGATCTGTTCTTTGAAAGCTGCAGGAATCTGCCTCATATCAGGAAGGACATGGAAGTATTACAAAAAAAAAAAAATTAAATCACACCATATAAAAACATTGCATTTATCAAGCGAGCAACACAAACATGATCCGTTCTGTTCCTCTGTAAATGACCTATGGTCAGAGACATACAGTCATGAAAAGACATGAATGAGAAGCAGTTCGCTCGTCTCATTCATGTCCACATCTGCTGGTGCATCTCCAACCGGCCGCACGCATCTTGTGGACGACATGCCGCAGGACACCACGTCATGTGGAACAGAGCTCATGTGGGTGATGTGACAGCGAGATCATCTGCTCTGTGTTCTGATCTGATGATCCATTTCAACCTGGGAGCAGCCTGTCCATGTGCCGTCCATGCGCGTGCTCGCTCGCATGGACGGCACATCACCACAGTGATATATGTTTTTATTTATGTCCACTTGATAACAGCAAACAGACACACACACGTCACAGTGGGCAGATGTTTGTCCATGTCTGTCCAAACACAGTACGTGGTGTCCAGCTAGGATGTTCAGATCCACAGATTTCCACAGTCGCTTCAGTGGGAGGACACACCTCCTGGCATCTCAGCACACAGACCAAAGCCACACTCATGTGGGACTTAGACAGATTTCTCTGTGAGTACGAAAGTGATTACCTGCAGTCTGCTGTTATGCCAAAAGTGCGACTGGCCACACATTTTTTAAGTGCCATGTGAGCGGCATTAGATGTTCATGCATGTCACCTGGAATTTGGCCGGCACCTGTCGTGAGAGGGTGCGATGGGTTCGCACAGCGCATACTTTGTCTTTCCGGTGCTTGTGTGCGGAAACAGTTGTAGCAACAGGTGTACGAGGAGTTGGAGGGAGGGACGACATTACACAGTTTGCACACGGTTCCTGCGTCATGCGCACTGAGTGTGCACTTTGTCCAAGCTTCACACTATGTGTGAAAGGGCCCTTACAGCTGGGTGTACTGAGACAATACAAATAAAGTGTCTTGCTCAAGGACACAGGACAGGTCTGTGACCAGGAATCAAACGCAGGTATTGGTAGATTTGTAAAGGACTCCTTGAAAACAGTCAAACTACTTACCTTTCTCACCCCATGTTATCCACCGAGATAGAAGAGTGAGAAATCCACTCTGGATTGTTATAAACACATAAATCCCAAGTAATCTTTTTGGAGCCCAATGGAGCGATGAATATCAGCTAGCCTTTGAAGGCAAAATTAACAAAATCAACGCTGACCCAAAATTGCCATGCTTCATGCCCACAAACATCAGCACCACTGGACTGGAAGGCCACCCTGTACCAGAAACACAAACACACATGCAATTACCTGTTCAAGACAAGGACTGCATGCAGTGAATCCAAGTACCAACACATAAACGGGAGTATTTGGCTTTAAATGGGACATAACTCACATTTTTTTGATTGTCTGTAAAAAAACAAACAAAAATTTTTTTTTTACCATCTTTACATCTTTGATGCTGATACCGCTGATACTGCTATCTCTGTAAACATTTTACCATACATACATTAAATGCTGGCAAGCCAAAGCATGATGCAGATGGTCGATCCAAAAGACCAGCTGACCAAAGAGATTTTGAGTCACACACCATTGGAGACCTGTGCTACATGCTTGGTGCGCAGAAGAAAAAGTCAGTGTCACTCCAGAGGAAATCTGATCAAGTTATATTGACTCCAAGTCAATAGTAGCAAGACTGAGTACATGTATGTGGATGAGCGGGAGCCCAATGGAATAGTGCGGTTACAAGGAGTAGAAGTGGTGAAAGTAGTCGAGTTTAAATACTTGGGGTCATCTGTCCAAAGTAATGGAGAGTGTGGTAGAGAGGTGAAGAAGAGAGTGCAGGAAGGGTGGAAGGGGAAAGTCTACAAGACTGTAGTGAGACTAGCTATGTTATATGGCTTAGAGACGATGGCACTAACAAGAGGACAGGAGACAAAGCTGGAGATGGCAGAGCTGAGAATGTTACAAATCTGTTTGGGAGTGACGGGAATGGACAGGATTCAGAATAACATATCAGAGGGACAGCTCAGGTGTTACGATTTGGAGACAAAGTCAGAGAAGTAAGACTGAGATGGTTTGGACATGTGCAGAGGAGGGACCCAGGTTGTATTGGGAGAAGGATGTTGAGGATGGAGCCACCAGGCAGGAGGAGAAGAAGGAGGCTAAAGAGGAGGTTTAAGGATATGGTGAGGGATGACATGCAGGTGGTTGGTGTGACAGAGGAAGTTACAGAGAACAGGGTAAGATGGAAACGATTAACCTGCAGTGGCGACCCCTAACGGGAACAGCTGAAAGAAGAAGAAGATGATAAAGGTTGAGGAAGACTTCAAATAGTGGAGGACACAGGCTCGGACATCGCCCAGGTTAAGAAGGTCCGCATCAGTTGTTGAGGAACGAGGACACACCGATGGAAAATGGGCTACTGGAACAAGACATGCATGGGCAAGGAATGACAACATGCAACTGATGGAATGCTACTATCACAGCAGACCCAATGAGAGAAGTTACATGCAACACGTGGGAACTATGGATAAACAGAAGACCAACCTCCACAATGAGCAAGGACCACCTGGTAGCTCAGTGTTCTAACATCAATTAGTGACAAAGTGACAAAGTTTTTTATTCGGCACACAAAATATTCAAATAGAAAAAAATGAACAATTCCACAAACAAACACAGACAAAACTAGTGAGTCCGAAAGGGTGTGGGCTGAAGCAAAGCTTATTAGCGCCCACCCCTGCTAGTACAAGTCCAACAATTCTAATCAGTCATATTTACATAAATACAAATTCACTACTATATGTCGACACACAGACATACACATCAATATACTATTCACTTATAATTATATTTATATAGTACCAGATCACAAGAAAGTCAAATCAAGGCACTTTACGCCAGTAAGGACTAACCTTACCAACCCCCAGAGCAAGCACTAGGCAACTGTGGTGAGGAAAAACTCCCTATAAGGAAGAAACCTCAAGCAGACCAGGCTCTTGGGGGTGACCCTCTGCTTGGGCTGTGCCATATATACCTATATACATACGTATATACTTTACAAACATAAATATATATATACATATACACAGTCACTTATATACATATACATATACACCTACGCATACGCATATACATACCCACACATTCAAATATACAATAAGTCCCACTTATAAACTGAACATTCCATATAAATCAAATTATATTTGCTTCTTTATGATACTTAGACATGATGTTCTTTTTGAGTAGTTTCTTAAATCTTACTAAGGTACTACTCATTCTAACCTCTGTTGAACATTGTTCCATTTCCTCACACTAACCACAGACACACAAAAACCCTTTACATTTGTTCTACTGGTGGTTTCATAAAATTGCACAACCTCTTAAACTATACTGGATTCCCTCAATCGGAACCAGACTCTGGACATGTCTCGGTAAGGCTTGGTTTTTCGCTCGAAATAAAGTTTGAATTATAATGTAATCGACCAAATCTATGAATTTTAATAAATTTAAACACACAAATAGAGAATGAGTTGGTTCACGATATTGTTTATTGCAGATGATTCGTATGGCTCGTTTTTGCAAAAGGAATATTGGATTGGTATTTGATTTGTAAGTGTTTCCCCATGACTCAACACAATAAGTCATATATGGTACCATCAGAGAATGATATAAAGTAAGTAACCCTTCTTGCGGCAGTAGGTCTTTGGCTTTATACAAAATGGCTATAGTTTTTGACAATTTTGATTTCACATAATTTATATGTGGTTTCCAGCTAAGTTTATTATCAATTATAACACCTAAAAATTATTCTCTGTTACTAACTCAATTTCCTTATTGTTTATAGTTAAATTTTTACATTTGGGTGCCTGTTTATTTCCAAATATAATACATTTAGTTTTCCCAAGGTTGAGTGACAACTAATTAGCGTCAAACCAAACCTTAAATTGTCCCAGTTCTTTCTCCACTATGTCCAGAAGCTGTTCAAGATTTTCACCTCTACAGAACACAGTTGTATCATCCGCAAAAAGGACACATCTCAGTGAACTCGACACCCAACTTATATCATTTATATAGATTATAAACAACAAAGGACCCAGCACTGAGCCCTGCGGCACCCCACATGTGACATCCCTGAGTTCAGAATTTGTGTTATTGAATTGAACATACTGAAATCTGCCTTGTAAATAACTAGCTATCCATTCATATGCCAGACCTCTGATTCATATTCTGCAGTTTATTAATAGTATTCCATGGTTAATTGTGTCAAATGCTTTCTGGTAAATAAAAAAAACACCTATTGTGTATTGTTTATTGTCAATTGCAGTTGCTATACTTCCACAAGTCCATCAAAGCATGTGATGTAGTTCGAGACCTTCTGAATCCATATTGTTCTTCACAATTATGTTATGCTTCAGTAAATAATCATTTAATCTTTAAGCAAATATTTTTTCCAAACTTTTGGAAAATTGTGGCAGGAGTGATATAGGTCTATAATTAGAAAATGTGTGTTTGTCACCAGTTTTAAAACAGAGGAATTACTTTGGCTATTTTCATTTGATAGGAAATTTTACCAGTACTTAGCGACATATTGCAAATATAATTGAACGGTTTTACTATACAATCAATAACTTTTTAATAAAGCCATATCCAATTATTAAAATCAGTCGATTTCTTACTTTTTTGAACCATGAACCAGATCAAGTATTTCCCTTTCATGAGTACCACCAATGAACATTGAAACAGATTTGTTAAACGTTGAATTATTTACCCAGAAGTTATTAGTTGATGAGTCAATTTTACTGGCAAGATTTTTACCCACATTAACGAAGTATTCATTAAGTGTTCAGCAATAGACATGTCGTTATCAATCGTGATGTAGTTGTTACTTTGAAAAAATGAAGGATAATCTCTAGTTACTCTATTCTTTTTTTACTATTTCATTTAATATGTTCCATGTGTTTTTGATGTTATTTTTTTTTTGACAAGTAACTCATTATAATATATTTTTTTTACTGAGTCTCATGATATTGATGAACTTATTCTTATATGTTTTATACTTACTTTCAGCTTCCTTAGTTCGTAGTTTTATGAATTGTTTATATAGTACGTTTTTCTTTTTTACATGCCCTCTGAAGACGTTAGTTATCCATGGTTTGTTGCTATATTGATTTCTATATATTTTGTCAACAAATGGACAGTGTTGTTATACAAACTGGAAAAAAATGAAATGAAAGCATCATATGACCTGTCAACATCATCAACAAAAACATCTGAACAATTCTGACTTGATAAATCCTCCCTTAAATTATCAATTGTTTCAGGTGTTACTTTTCTACTCATGAATTTGATATTGCTTCGATACATACAACAACCCTCCAATGCAAAGACTGAGAAAACTGGCAAGTGATCACTGATATCACTGACCAGTAGTCCCCCACTAAGATTACCGGATATAACGTTAGTTAAAATATTGTCAATGAGAGTTGTTGTATCCATAGTTATTCTGCTAGGATGAATGATGGTTGGAAACAGTCCTAAACAGTACAAGGTGTTTATAAATGAGGTAATTTGTGGATGATTGTGAGGGTTTAAAAAATCTATATTGAAATCTCCACAGACAAATAAATGCTTATTTCTGTTGATTTTGTTGTACATTCCTAAGATAATGTCTTCAAAGGTGTCAATATTTGTCCCAGGAGCTCTGTAAATGCAACTAACAACTATGTTTTTGGAGTTTATAGATGTAATTTCTATGGTACACATTCCATGATGTTGTCCACTGTAAATGACATGTTGTTAATGAGTTTACAGTTATAATCTGACCTTACAAACAATGCAACGCCTCCACCCCTTCTCGTCTGCCTATTAACCAGGAACAATTCATAACCATCAAGATATACCAGATCTTTATTATCCTCATTTAACCATGTTTCTGAAATTGCAATAACTGAAAAACGTTTTTTGGATGTTTTCAAACAATCATTAATAGTGGACAGATTACGAGAAAGACTTCATCATTGATTTTATAATTTTTGAATTGTTCTTCTGTAAAATATTTGCACAATTAGAAGGAAGCTACAATCGAAACTGGAGATCCAGAGGCTACAGCAGCACAGTACTAAGCAGTGTGAACTCAAGGAACAGAGCCTGGTAGGAGAGAGTAGTATTAAGTAAGTGGATGATACCCAAATACCTCCCTTGACAGATGCATCTACTGAGCTGAGGATGAAGATTGTGGCCAGACTAAAGCAGACAGCAACACAACACAACCAAGAGCACGACTCACTTGGCTCACTGACAAAGTCCTGTCAGGAGAGATGTTTGCTGACATGAACACAACTTTACTCACCATCCCCACTACCAGCATTACAGAAATCAATGAGCCCATATACAAGGTCTGTTAGAAAAGTATCAGACCTTATTATTTTTTTCAAAATCCATATGGATTTGAATCACGTGTGATTGCGTCAGCCAAGCTTGAACCCTCATGCGCATGCGTGAGTTTTTTTCATGCCTGTCGGTTGCTTCATTCGCCTGTGAGCAGGCTTTGAGTGAGGTGTGGTCCACCCCTCTCATCTATTTTTTATTGTGAATAAATGTCTGAACGATTTGGATCTTTGCTGCATCAATTTTTTCCCAAAACTGTAAGAGACCTCCAGGTGGACACCGTTCGAAAAATTAATATGGCTTTCAGGGACGATTTTATGGGGATTAAAGAGATTACAGGGTGTTACTGCCCCTTTAAGGATGGCCCACAACTGCTGAGAGAGCAGCATGCTCCCAGCGCCAATGGACAGGCTGACACCCCGCACAAACAACCAGATCATTTCCAACGTGAAAGCTTTGTTGATCCGGGACCTCGTCTGACTTTTACAAAAAGGCAGAAGATGTGGATGTCAGCACTTTTTCTGGCACATTCCACCGTTACAGGAGTTTTTTTTTCATGGAAAAAGAAGCCGAGGGACGCGTCACGGAGCCGTTCATTACGTGGGACAAAACCACCTCGGTGCTGGTCTCACAGGACGGCTTAAAGGTGGATTTCAGACGGATTCCGGTTGCTTTCCAGTCGTGTGAATATCCGATTGTGATTGTGCATGAGCTGAACATGCCAGAACATGTCCTGTGAGGCTTCATCATGGCGTTTCTTTTCGCCATGCAGCTCCACCGCGACACGCGGAATTCCTTTGCCTTTGTTCCTCTTTCCATGACAAAAACTCCTGTAACAGTGAAATGTGCCGTTCATTTCTAAACTGGACGCTGTCTTGATCCGGTATGTCCTCTGACTAGCACAGGAATTGTGAAAAGACGTGGACATCAGCACTTTTTCCAGCACATTCCACCGTTACAGGAGTTGTTTTTTTCATGGAAAAAGAAGCCGAGGGACGCGCCACCGTGCCGCTCTTGATGCGGCACAAAACCACCTCGGTGTTGGTCTCTCAGGACGGCTTTCAGACGGATTCCGGTTGCTTTTCTGTCGTGTGAATATCCGAGAAATTGAGCTTGAGCTGGACAAGCCCCAACATGTCCTGTGAGGCTTCATCACGGCGTTTCTTTGCGCCGAACGGCTGCACCACAACGCGCCGAACTCCTCCGCACGTCTGTCTTAATGTGCCGGAAAAAGTGCTGATGTCCACGTCTTTTCATAATTTCTGTGCTAGTCAGAGCACATACCGGATCAAGACAGCGTCCACTTTAGAAATGAACGCCACATTTCACTGTTACAGGAGTTTTTGTCATGGAAAGAGGAACAAAGGTGGAGGGATTCCGCGCGTCGTGGCGGAGCTGCATGGCGAAAAGAAACGCCGTGATGAAGCCTCACAGGACATGTTCTGGCATGTTCAGCTCATGCACAATCACAGTCGGATATTCACATGACTGGAAAGCAACCGGAATCCGTCTGAAATCCACCTTTAAGCCGTTCTGTGAGACCAACACCGAGGTGGTTTTGTCCCGCGTAATGAACAGCTCCGTGGCGCGTCCCTCGGCTTCTTTTTCCATGAAAAAAACTCCTGTAACGGTGGAATGTGCCGGAAAAAGTGCTGACGTCCACATCTTCTGCCTTTTGTGAAAGTCAGACGAGGTCCCGGATCAACAAAGCTTTCACGTTGGAAATGATCTGGTTGTTTGTGCGGGGTGTCAGTCTGTCCATCGGCGCTGGGAGCGCGCTGCGCTCTCAGCAGTTGTGCGCCGTCCATAAAGGGGCAGTAACACCCCGTAATCTGTTTAATCCCCATAAAATCGTCCCTGAAAGCCATATTAATTTTTCGAACAGTGTCCACCTGGAGGTCTCTTACAGTTTCTCGAAAAAAAATTGATGCAGCAAAGATCCAAATCGTTCAGACATTTATTCACAATAAAAAATAGACGAGAGGGGTGGACCACACCTCACTCAAAGCCTGCTCACAGGCGAATGAAGCAACCGACAGGCATGAAAAAACTCACGCATGCGCATGAGGGTTCAAGCTTGGCTGACGCAATCACACGTGATTCAAATCCATATGGTTTTTGAAAAAAAATAATAAGGTTGGATACTTTGATGGATAGAAGATGTCTATAACTGAGGCACTGGAAACTGCCAAACAAAGGCTCACAGCTCTGGCTACACGGCTGAAGAGATACACCAGACAAGAAGCCAAGAAAATAAATGACCTGTTCTCCAATGTCCCATTTAGGGTATACTCCCAGCTGAAAGGGGAAAACAGTAATATAACAGACCCCTCCAGAACTGAGACAGAGCAATACTGGAAGAACATCTGGGAGAAAGGGGTATCGCACAACACCAATGCCAAGTGGCTGGTGGACCTAAGAGCACACCACAGCCACCTCCCAGAACCAATCAACATCACGAAGGCAGACATTCAACAACAAGTCTCAGGGATGAAGAGCTGGACAGCACCAGGGCTTGATATGATCCACACCTACTGGCTGAAGAAGCTAACATCGCTCCATGTGCACCTGGCAGTACAAATAGATGGGCTACTAACAGCACCCAGACTGGCTAACACAGTGCAGGACAATCCTGATCATGAAGGACCCTCACGGGGGGGGGGGGGGGGGGGGAGATTATATTTGTGTGTGTGTGTGTTTTTTTTGTATCATATAGATAGTTTCTACTGGTGCTGTATCTTATTACACTTTTACAGTGGTATGTAAAAGTTTGGGTATCCCTGATGATTTCCATGATTTTCCTTTAGAAATCATTGGTTGTTTGGATCAGCAACTTCAGTTAAATATTTCATATCAGCCCAGTCTCACGTTTTTTTTTTTTTTTGGGGGGGGGGGGGGGGGGGGGGGGGGGGGGGTTTGGTGTTCCCGTTACGAAATGAGTCAAATTTTCGTAACGGGATTTTTTAAACCTCACTATTACTAACCCTACTCCTATCCCCCAACCCCAACCTTAACTATAACCTAACTCTACTCCTTCCCCCAACCCTAACCATAACCACCCCGACCCCCCACCCCGCTTCACTTTTAATTTTATGAAAATGAGGCACTTTTCATCACAATATCACGAACCATTAGATTCATGTATATTTTGTGCTGCTGAATCACGACTTGCCGTGAGACCAGGTTGTTCATATAGCAGACAAACACACTGATATTTGAGAAGTGAAATGAAGTTTCTAGTATTTACGGAAAGTGTGAAATAATTATTTAAACAAAATTAGGTAGGTGCATAAATTTGGGCACCCTATTCATTTTATTGATTTGAATACATTTAGCACGAATTACTGGAACACAAAATTGGTTTGGTAAGCTCATTGACCCTTGACCTCATTACACAGGTGAATCCAATCATGAGAAAGGGTATTTAAAGTGGCCATTTACAAATGTTTTCCCTCTTTGCATCTCTTCTAATGAGTGGCAACATGGGAGCCTCTAAACACCTCTCAAATGACCTGAAAACAAAGATTGTTCAACATCATGGTTTAGGGGAAGGATACAAAAAGCTATCTTCAGCTGTCAGTTTCCACTGTGAGGAACATAGTAAGGAAATGGAAGACAACAGGAACAGTACTAGTTAAGGCCCAAAGTGGCAGGCCAAGAAAAATCTCTGATAAGCTGAAGCAAAGGATGGTGAGAACAGTCATAGTCAACCCACAGACCTGCTCCAAAGGCCTACAACATGATCTTGCTGCAGATAGTGTCGTTAGTGCATCGTTCAATTATACATCGTACTTTCCACAAGGAGATGCTGTAATGCAGAGGAAGCCTTTTCTGCGTACACGCCACAAACAGAGTCACTTGAGGTATGCTAAAGCACATTTGGACAAGCCAGCTTCATTTTGGAATAAGGTGCTGTGGACTGATGAAACTAAAATTGAGTTATTTACACATAACAAGGGGAAGAAAAAAGAACACATCATTCCAAGAAAACACTTGCTACCTACAGTAAAATTTGGAGGTGGTTCCATCATGCTGTGGGGCTGTGTGGCCAGTGCAGGTACTGGGAATCTTGTTAAAGTTGAGGGTCACATGGATTCCAGTCAGCCGATTCTTGAGAACAATGTTCAAGAATCAGTGACAAAGTTGAAGTTGCGCCGAGGCTGGATCTTTCAACAAGACAACGACCCTAAAGACTGCTCAAAATCTACTGAGGCATTCATGCAGAGGAACAAGTAAAATGTTATGGAATGGCCATCTCAGTCCCGAGACCTGAATATTACAGAAGATCTGTGTGATTTTAAACGGGCTGTCCATGCTCGGAAACCAACAAACCTGACTGAACTGGAGATGTTTGTAAAGCAGAAGAATGGTCAAAAATACTTTCAACCAGAATCCAGACTCTCATTGGAAGCTATGGGAAGCATTTAGAGTTATTTCTGCAAAAGGAGGATCTACTAAAAATTGATGTATTTTTTCTGTTGGGGTGCCCAAATTTATGCACCTGCCTAGTTTTGTCTAAATAATTCTGTAAATACTAGAAACTTCATTTCACTTCTTATATCAGTGTGTTCATCTGCTAAACGATATAATTAACTGAAATGGCTGATCCAAACAACCAATGATTTATAAAGGAAAATCATGGAAATCAACAGGGGTGCCCAAACATTTACATACCACTGTATGTATTTGATTGATTGACTGAAATGAAATGTTCATTTCGAATATCAAGGCACAAAATAAATAACAATAATAATATAAAGTATAAAGAAAACTAATCAATGGATATTCGAAAAGGAGAAGAAGTAAAACTTACGAGGTCTGTTAGAAAAGTAACGGACCTTTTTATTTTTTTCAAAACCTATATGGCTTTGATTCATATGTTTTTACGTCAGCCAAGCTTGAACCTTCATGCGCATGCGTGAGTTTTTCCACGCCTGTCGGTTGCGTCATTTGCCTGTGGGCAGACTTTGAATGAGCACTGCTCCACCCCTCTCGTCGTTGTTTCATTGCGAGGAAATGGCGGAATGATTTGGGCTTTTTTTTCCATCAGACTTTTTTCAGAAACTGTTAGAGACAGGCAGCTGGAAACCATTCGAAAAATTTATCTGGCTTTCGGTGAAAATTTTACGGGCTTCACAGAGAATAAGGAGTGTTACTACAGCTTTAAGGACAGCCCACAATGGCGCACGGCGCGCTGCGCTCTGAGCCGCCATCAAGAGGCAGAAACCACCACATAATTTCTAAACGGATCGCTGTGTGGAGCCGGGACCGTCGTGAGCAATTTCTCTGGTTATCACAAGAGCTGGACATCAGCCATTTTCCAGCAGATTTCACTTTTAACAAGAGATTTTGTCATGGAAAGCTGATTTTGACTGATTCGCTGATGAAGCGAGACAAAGGAACACCTCCGTTTTGGAGTGCCAGAGGACAAGTTGGGATGTGCCCAGCTCTCCACAGTTTCTTTTATACTCACTCGACTGGTAAGCACTGAAAGCCGAGATAGGCATGTCCCAACTTGTCCTCTGGCACTCCGAAATGGAGGTGTTCCTTTGTCTCGCTTCATCAGCGAATCGGTCGTGACGCGTGAAGCCTCCGCGTGGCTTTCCATGACAAAATCTCTTGTTCAAAGTGAAATCTGCCGGAAAATGGCTGATGTCCAGCTCTTGTGATAACCAGAGAAATTGCACACGATGGTTCCAGCTCCACACAGCCATCCGTTTAGAAATGATGTGGTGGTTTCTGCCTCTCGATGGCGGCTCAGAGCGCGGCGCGCCATGCGCCATTGTGGGCCGTCCTTAAAGCTGTAGTAACAATCCTTATTCTCTGTGAAGCCCATAAAATTTTCACCGAAAGCCAGATAAATTTTTCGAATGGTTTCCAGCTGCCTGTCTCTAACAGTTTCTGAAACAATTCTGATGGAAAAAAAGCCCAAATCATTCCGCCATTTACTCGCAATGAAACAACGACGAGGGGTGGACCAGTGCTCACTCAAAGCCTGCCCACAGGCGAATGATGCAACCGACAGGCGTGGAAAAACTCACGCATGCGCATGAAGGTTCAAGCTTGGCTGACGTAAAAACATATGAATCAAATCCATATAGTTTTTGAAAAAAAAATAAAAAGGTCAGTTACTTTTCTAACAGACCTCATATTTACTCCCACCCCTTGTCCTTAAGTAAATAACATAATTAACTTACACATGATATATGCATTAATACATATAAACATACACACATAATCAAGTACATTCATCCATCAGTACATGTATAGTCACACATATAAATCCACATGTACCATATAAACATAATACAAAGAAACGCCACAAAAAGGACAAAAAAGATGAGCAATGCTAGCCAAAGCAAGGAAAGAAGAGAATTGAGTAGAAATAACCAAACAACAACAACAAAAAAATCCATAAAAAAAAATAACTCGACATTTGTCCCTAAAAACACCTGATGATTGGCCACCAGGTGTAGAGGAAAATGACAGAATTTGTGAATGGATGAATGAACAGTGTGTGCAACCTTCGATTTAAAGAAAATAAATGAGGGTATAATATAACTTTCCTTCCAATGTGTCTCAACAACAATAACACAAAGATATATGTAATGAGAACTGCGCAGTGCAGTGTGCAGATGTACGTGCTGAAGAAAGTTATATGTTGTCATCAGGTTGCACAGCGAACACTGAAGACTCCACGTTGCGTGTCAGTTGATTAAAACCTCATGTTCTTCATCATCATCATGACCGAAGGCAGAATCTCTCAGTGAAGTCAGAAACCTTCTTTGATAAAGCATTTTTAAAACTCACATCTCGCTACAGCATGTTCTAAATAATAATCATATTTATTATTATTATTCTAAATCATAAAAAGCCTGCTCCTGCTTTTGTCCTTACACTCAAATTTGTGAAACCAGCACCTGTGAGGGTGACTCCAGTTCGGCCATATGGCCGGTCTTCAGGGAATTAAAAAAATAAAAGTTCACGATCTCTCTCACATCGTGACAGCAGATGCGTTCCAAGTGCTCTGTTTCGCTGACTCACATGTTTGGGCCACCCACGAATGAGAGCACCAAGCTAAAAATCACACTGTTTCCATGGCAACCATTATTAAACCATCAAATAAACTTTTCCTTTTATTTCACACACAAAAGTGCCACCAGAAAATTTCTTCTTCACTCAAATTGAATTAGAAATCCTGAGTAGTTATTAATTAGAAAACCAGGTAAACTATCTTCTTTTTTGTGGTACAATCACTGTAAAAAAATATATTGTTTGGTTTTTGGGTAATGAATCAAAACAATGGGAAAAGAAACTTAAATCAACATAAATCACAATTCAAGACAAGTGGGAAAGTGTTTTATGAAAAACGATTCCTTCATTCCTGAATTTTATCTGGCTTCCGACCATGATTTCCTATTTCAGGTCAAACGCAGTTTCCTCCTCTTAATCTGTGAGGAGGACTTCATATGTTGAAGCCAAGATATCACTTAAGAGAAAGTCAAGACCTTTTGAGGTATGAATGGGAGGAAATAACCAGAAGGTTTACCCACAATGCCACTCACTGGAATAATAATAACACCCTCTCTTTGCTCCTGTGCGCTGACTTTAAACACCAAAGGTTGTTTTGGCTGCACAGCTTCGATTTGGTGTCATGACTGGAAAGCGAGGAGAACTCCTCCCCCATCATCAGTAAAAACAGGGCCCGATCTGGCCCTGGCCCCCGGCTTGTTGGGACAGCTGCTCAGCTGGTCTGGACTCTCTGCTGGTTCCATGATTCATTTTCTGAGTCAACACCGCAAATTTCAGCTTCAACCTGCAGAACTCCCATGAATCACAAGCACATTTAAATCACGGCTCGGAGTGAACATTAATTATAGTCTCCATTTTTTTGGGGGGGGGGGGGGGGGGTCACCAATTCAGATTTTTTTTTGTAAACTAAGACCTTAGTAGTAACAAAAAATTCTGTGTGTTCAGTTCAGTTACAACTGAATATCCAATCTGCCACTAATTTTTACTATCTCGTCGTCTTCTCGTTGTTGGTAGCCCGTCGTATCCAATGATGACATCTCTGCTGTGCTCTTCATAGCTCTTCATCTATTGTGTGTTCTCAGATGACTGTGGAGTTCCACTCTTGAGCGGCATGGACGGCTGCACTGAGGACACACAAACTGTCCTGAGTCTGCTGATGTCACTGCTGCTGCTTGTTTCTTTCTTTCACGGACCTGCTTTGCACCTTTTCTTTGCAACGTTGTCATGTGCCTTGTCAATGCTTACCAGCCAATCCGGCCCTGTGGACTATCCTCTAGCTGTCTGGGGGCAATCTGAGCTTATGCTATATTGGTTTTACACAGTCCTTGAACCTTTTGGGAGGGCTGCCACAATTTCTATTAATTCATCGTACAGAAGTTGTATCGGCTATCTGGAGTTTTCCATTTGTCTAACATGCCCCGTCCATTGTAGTTGGGCTTTCAGGATCATAACTTCGAGGCTTGTACTCCTGGTTCTGTTTAGGACATCGAGGTTTGAGATAGCTATTTGATGCCTAGAATCTGCTCCAAGCAACGCTGATTAAACTTTTCCAACAGTCTTAGATGCCTTCTGTACAGAGTCCATGTCTTGCATCCAGGGGCGAAGCACCAAATTCTGGGCCCTAGGTACTAGCCATATTGAAGGACCCCCTGCCCCCCACTGTTATGTTCTTTTTTATTAATGCAAACACCAAATTTCTAATGAGTAGTCAAACCAGGTCTAAATCATGCATACCTTAGATCACACCTGGGAGTCAGAACCCTTTTTAAAGTTGGGGGAGCAATATTGCATGGGAATGCACCAAATCGCACCATTTTTCTAGAAAATGGTGCAATTTGGTCCCCCAGACCCCCAACTCAATATAGCTAGCTTTCAAGCTCACCTCTCTTTTCAAAGAATTTGGTTAGCAGCTGCTTTCCCTCATTTAGTTTTCTTTCCCTGTCCTTTTTTCTCTTCCTTTTTGAAATCCGGACTTTGATTTTTTAGGAAAGACATATTTTATTTCAGCCTAAACACTAGGGCTGCAACTATTTTACTAATCAGTTCATCGGTCGATTATTTTTCGATTAATCGTTTTGTGTTTTTTTTACTTATGAGGTCTATTAGAAAGAAACGACAGTTTTATTTTTTAAAAAAACTATATGGATTTTGAATCATGTGTGATTACATCAGCCAAGCTGAACCCTCGTGCGTGTGCGTGAGTTTTTTCACGCCTGTTCGGTGACGTCATTCGCCTGTGAGCACACCTTGTGGAAGGAGTGGTCCAGCCCCCTCATCAGATTTCATTGTCTGAGAAGTTGCTGAGAGACTGGCGCTGTGCTTGATCAAAATTTTTTCAAGAACTGTGAGGCACATCCGAGTGGAGACCATTCGAGAAATTCAGCTGGTTTTCAGTGTAAATTTTAACGGCTGATGAGAGATTTTGTATTGTTTCTATCGCTGTAAGGACTTCCCACGGAGCGGGACGTCGCGCAGCGCTCCGAAGCGACGTCGTCATCCTGTTTCAAGCTGAAAACCTCCAAATTTAAGCCTCTGTTGACCCAGGACATCGTGAAAGAACAGAGAACTTTCAGAAGAGGTCAGAATCAGCAGTTTATCTGGACATTCCACTGTTAAAGGAGATTTTTTTAATGAAAGACGTGCAGACGGATTGGCGCGTCGGCTCGCAGCCAGCGTGGCGCGCCCGCCACAGGAAAAACACCTCCGTGTTGTTAACCATTTGTAAAATCCAGGCGGCTTTTGGTGGCTTTCAGTTGAGTGAGTATCTGAGAAATTGTTTAACAGCAGGGCATGTTCCAACTTGTCCTTAAGGCTTCCAACGGAGGTGTTTTTCCTGTGGCGGGCACGCCGCGCCTGCTGCGAGCCGATGCGCCAATCCGTCCGCACGTCTTTCATTAAAAAAATCTCCTTTAACAGTGGAATGTCCGGATAAACTGCTGATTCTGACCTCTTCTGAAAGTTCTCTGTTCTCTCACGACGTCCTGGGTCAACAGAGGCTTAAATTTGGAGGTTTTCAGCTTGAAACAGGATGACGACGTCGCCTCGGAGCGCTGCATGACGTCCCGCTCCGTAGGAAGTCCTTACAGCGATAGAAACAATCCAAAATCTCTCATCAGCCGTTAAAATAAGGTCGGATACTTTTCTCACAGACCTCGTACATGTGAGTTTTGCCATTATTTCTTTGAGTTATTATTAAAAGGCCTTTATCATGCAACTTCAACGTTTGACCTTGTAACAAAGTTATGATGTTATATTCTTGTCAAAAACATACCTGGAGCAGTGTTTTGTTTTATTTTGCACATACATACATCACCGACACACCACAAAGAGATTTCCATCAGGTTTAGATGCCTACAGCAACTATTTCAACCACTGACAACATATTACAGCAAGAGTCCACGAAAGTATTTTAAAGGCCTGACGAAAGTGTAGTATGTTATATTTAATAAGATATTTTCATGAAAAAAGACACAAATGTGCAGTTTACTGCATTTTATTTTTTTTTCTTGTGTAAAAACACAGCTTAGATGTGGTTTGACCGAAACAAATTGTCATTAAACTTAAATAAAACAGGGATGAAGTGGAGGTTTAAGAGTCACTCTGTGTTCACAGGAGACAGTTATTTCTATATTTATTTATGTTCATTGTTAGTTGGTTTAATCTTTTCTGTTTTGTTTTATCAGATTCTTTTTGTCTGTTTCTCTAAAACTGTATTGTGGCATTATTAGTTATTATTACTATTGTTGTTGTTTCTATTATTATTATTATTGATATATAAATAAAAATAAATGAATAAAATATTACAATTTGTAATACATTTGACTCTTTTCCGACAACAAACGCTGAGCCATGAATTATTATACAGAAAACAAATGTGCTGACAGCTGCAACAGCTTAATGCTAACTTCAACATTGAAAACGCCATAGACATGCTAACGCGTTAGCATCAGTCCCGTTTTTAAGTTATAAAATACATCTATCAACTGTTTCAGAAGACCATAACAGGTCAGATTAACATAAACTTCAACTTCAACTTCAAAAGAATTTCACTGTCATATGCACATAGGAACATGTTCCCTGCACAATGAATTGTGTCTACTGCATTTAACCCATCCTAATTGCCAGTTAGGAGCAGAGGTCGCCTTTAGGCGCCCGGGGACCAGCTCCAGATGTACATCTCTGCCTAGGTCAACAGCAGGGCTGAGCAAACCATGACCGACCTCATGACAACAGACGACACACACATAACACACACATAACACACAACACACATAAGCCGGCCTGGTACATGAACACATATAAAAAGCACACACAAGGTAAAACTAGGGAGAGAAAAACCTTCATAGCTGCTGCGTTAAACCACACAGCAGCAATGCAGGAAAAAAAAACCATCAGCACAAAAAAAACCAATGATCACACACAGACGAGAGACGACGAGACGACGACCGAGATTTGAAAAGTCCAGTTATCAGACAGAGCACTCCGGAGGCAGCCTTTAGGCGCCATCAACGGCCTTGTTTGTCCATCCTGGAGGGAAGAGGGGCCCAGCCCTGAACAGTCCACTGTCCACAGTCAACGTCAGAGCTGGAGAAAAGGTGGGGGGGAGACCAGGGTGTGAGGCTTAAGTGTTGTTCTTCTTCAGGAGGTTTTTATCACAGCGGCCTTGAAGTGCAGCTGTGTTTTGGGAAGCCGAATGAATATCCAGATTAGCAGATGCCTGAAAGATTCCACAGTCTGAAACAGAGTGGCTTTCAATACATCTGAATATAGGAGAGGAGATGTGGTCATTACTGACGATCAAAGCGGTTTTCCAGTGCAGCCATCTTCCCAGAGATGGTTTCCAACGTGTGGTTAACACCCGCCGACTGAGCTGACACTGCCCTTCCAATCGAATTAATCATGTGGGGCAGCCTGGATGGGCCAATTATTGCCGCTTCCACCTTCTTAATTTTCCGGTAAACCAGCGCTATGCCCGCTCCACACAGCAGAAAGCCGGTCACCACCGAGCCAAATATATACACATCTTCGACATCCTCCACAGACAGCGTGTAAAGGCACATGACCTGCCATTTCCTCCAACTGTCCATCACATAGCCCATCACATGCGTCCTGGCAGGACAGGTCGGGTCCTCCGCCCCCGAGTGTCTTGTAGAAAAAATAGTGTCAATTGCGTTCAGAGACCACTTTAACAGATCCATTTTTTTTCCGTTTTCCACAAGAGCAAAGCTGGCAGCCTCACAGACAACACCTCCACAGAAGCAGGAAAGATAGGGAGGGAGGGAGAGAGGAAAAATGCGTCCTTCTCGGCCGAGTGCAAGGAGGCAAAAAAAAAAGCCCAAACAACTGAGAAGCTTCTGCAGATTTGTTGACTATCATCTGTAGGTCTGACTCCCTGCGTGCCATCAGAGAACATATAAATATACATTCATACATTTTCAACCACTTATCCAGGATCGGGTCGCAGCCATCAGAGAACAGTCATCAGCAAAAACAGCTTCCACAATTAGCCTCTCAATGGCCTTTTCAGGACACCGAACATTGATGAGTGATCTATTGTGCCTGTACTTCAGGTAGACCCCATGCTTAATGTCCATGATGACATGACTCAGTGCTGAAGTGAAGAATAGGCTGAAGAGCACAGGAACATGCACACATCCCTACTTCATACTGTTTGATATATGAAATGGTTCTGAATAATGGAGAACATCATCCAGTACACAAATTTCTGTGGGCATCCAAACTTATCCATCCAAATAATACTGATTATTTACAGGTATTATACCAAAGTGGCCCATTACTTATGCAGCCCATCATCCTGGCTTGTATATTTTTAATTAATTTTTATCAAGTTGGACAGATTTACTTTGAGTTTGCATTAAAGAAAATAATTTTAGAAACTTTTATATTGACAAGCCTGGTTTACTTTTGTATTTGACATGACATAAACAAATAAAATGTGTGAAACATCAAGCAGCCAAATACTTTTGGAGGGCACTATATTACGTAAAGATGGCCCCAGTTTTAAGCAGAAATATCTTCCAAGCTGGGGTGTCAGTATATCCAGAAAACAAGTAGCACATTTCACATCCATCACACTCTCATACAAACGTAAGGAAGTAAGTGAATTACTACCAAATCTGTGGAAAGTTGGGAAATTCTGTGACATCCTCTGTTTTATCTCATCTCATCTCATCTTCAACCGTTTTTCTGGGTTCGTGTCGCGCAGGCAACAGCTCCAGCACGGGACCCCAGAATTAGTAAAATCACCACATGATTTTTTTTTTATTAATTTCTTACATTTCTTTTGCAATAAAAACTTTTCAGTGCAGAAGAGGATTTCACAGAATGTTCAACTGAGACAGTCATTGGAGAGGTGGAGAAAAGCAAATATGTTTAATTTGGGATCACGGCTTTGGGATCACAAACAAAAGAAAAACCACTGAATGAGGAAAATAATGGAGACGATCAACTCACACACAACACATGGCTTCAACAATTTATAACAGACAATCAACAAAATACCGTGCATCTGGAAAGTATTCACAGTGCTTCACTATTAACACATTTTATGTTGCAGCCTTATTCCAAAATGGATGAAATATTTTTTCCCCTCAAAAATCTACACACAATACCCCATAATTTTGAGATTTTTGCAAATTTATTAAAAAACTATAGCACCACCCTTGTAGAGCGCAAACCTCCACAAATTTTTACCTTGGAAAAAAATTTCAAGGTAAAAGTCCTGTTAGAAGATAAAATATAATACAAAATATAGATCAAAAGAGCTTTTCAATGTTAAAATCAAATATCCGCTCAATCCGCAACATGGGTCAGATGTGGATCAAACTTCAAAGTGGATCAAAGAGTGTCAGTTTGTACCTCATTGTCACAAATGAGAGTGATTGAGGCACTTTTGATTGAGATATATTGTAAAATGTACATCAAATGCCCCCCCCCTTCACTTTTAATTTCGTGCAGCCATCATGGAATGAATTACAATGAATTCATGCTGCCGTGACAAAAATGAGGCGTTTTTCGTCGCAATATCATGAACCAATAGATTAATGTATATTTCGTGCTGCTGAATCACAACTTGCAGTGAGACTGGGTTGGACAAACAATACATACAGGAGCGGCTACATAACCTGCTCCAACTTTGTTGGCAGAGGTAATAAAAAAAAACAACAACTAAGAAATCACATGTCCATAAGTATTCACAGCTTTTGCCATGAAGTTCAAAACTGAGCTCAGGTGCATCCTGTTTCCACTGATCATCCTTGAGATGTTTCTACAGCAGAATTGGATTCCACCTGGGGTAAATTCAGTTGATTCAACATGGTGGTGGCAGCATCATGCTGTGGCGATGTTTTTCAGTGGCAGGAAATGGGAGACTAGTCAGGATTGAGAGAAAGATGAATGAAGCAATGTACAGAGACATCCTGGATGAAAACCTGCTCCAGAGCGCTCTTGATCTCTGGGGTTTATCTTTGAGCAGGACAATGACCCTAAACACACAGCCAAGATATCAAAGGAGTGGCTGCAGGACAACTCTGTGAATGTCCTTGAGTGGCCCAGTCAGACCCCAGACCTGCATCTGATTGAACATCTCGGGAGAGATCTGAAAATGGATGTGCACCAACGCTCCCCATCCGACCTGATGGAGCTTGGGGGGGGGGGGGGGGGGGTTGTGACATTTTCTCCCTTTAGGAATAAGGCTATAACATAAAATGTGTGAAAAGTGAAACGCTGTGAATACTTTCCGGATGCACAGAATATTAAACACTTTATAAAAGCCCTCATTTAGCACACATTGTGAAACGTACTAATCTCTCCACCTGGGGTCCTTGCAGACCCATCAGAACTTCTTTTTTTATGCTGTTACATTGCTTTAGGCCATTCTTACAGAGATGACTATTGAGCCACATGTTATTTTAGAAGAACTTTGAGAATTTTTTCTCTTTTTTGAACACGACTGTTTTGTTTTCTCTAAAATCTGGTCTCACCCCATTTTTTGGTTGGCACTTCATCATATCAGGCCTGGTCTGGAAAAACATACATATGCGTGGTCTGAGGGAAGCATAAGATGCAGACAGTCTCATCACACAACTTTCCATTAAAAATTGCAGGGGTTTTTTTTGTGAGAAAAGGTGTTTTGTGTGTTTTTTGTGTTGACACAGAATTTAAATGCCATCATGATAAATAGATGGATTTGCATGACATCTACAACACACTGTCTAAAGATTGTCAGTTTTAGACTTTAGACACTTAAGGCCCCCCCCCCTTCTTTTTTCTTTAAAACAAATGAGTCATTTGGGTGTGAAACATTGTAGTTTTTTCCTCAAGTCAAAGAACTGCCATGCACTAATTTTACAGTGATAAATTATTCATATTGTAGTCATTATTTAGAATCATGTAATGCAGTTTGTCATCCAGACATGACATTTCCAGCACATTGTTGAATCTTTCAATTCAGAAAGGATAATTTGTCCATGTTCTGTGCATAAGAATTGACCAAAAGGTTTGCAGGGTGACTATAAAGGAGCCATGACAGATCAAAGAAACAGAGCATAAATTTATTTGCTCTCATCTGAAGATACGGGGCGGAAATACCTCAGTTGGTAGAGCGAGCCATCTTTTGACTCAAGGGTCGGCGGTTTGAATCAGGCTCCCAACCAGTCAAAAACTCTGCACATTGCCTTGGGCACCTTATCCCACCTTGCCTGTGTATTAATGAGGTGGTGGTCAGAGGGTCCATAGGTGCAGAATGGCAGCCACGCTTCCGTCAGTTTGCCCCAGGGCGGCTGTGGCTACACTAGTAGCTTACCAACACCAATGTGCGAATGACAACTTGTAAAGTGCTTTGGGTGTCTTGAAAAGGGCTCTATGAATCCAAGTCATTATTATTATTTGAGTTGTAAAGGTTGCGGGTTTCTGAGACACAAAGGGCATTGTATAAGTTGATTACCATTCAAGAGGCCAAACCACCAATGAAGAATATTATGCCACCTTAGCCTCCTAAGACCCGGAGGTTCTCATGAAACAAAACTTAGTATTATGGTCTATACAACCAAAAATGTCATGTCCACATATGTGGAAGCCAGGCCCTAGGAGGTTAAAGAGACGTACAGCGGACAGACCTCAGACTTTTACATCTGCATCCCGTGTGCCCACCTTTCTGGTCCTGTCATGGGTTGACTGGTTGCCTGGCATGTCTACATCCGAAACTCCACCACTTCCAAAAAAGCAAAAACGTTTGCAAATGTACAGACGTGAGGGGGAAGACTCGAATCCCTGGCTTGACAGCATTAGTGGAAATGGGTACAAGTCAAACAAGTATTTTTATTTCCTCTTAAAGTAAAAATGTCCTCACTTTAAAGATTAAAATTACTGGTCTGTTTTCCTTAATATTTATGTTTATTATTGCACACTTCAGTGACTGCACAGTTTGTCATTAACAGTTTCATGTTAATAAAGCACTTAAAGCTTTAAGTATGACTAAATGCTGTTTTCAAAATTAAATATACCACTCCTTGGGTGGTGGTAGTGACTCTGAGGAGCTGTGATTGGCATCCTTTATTTTCATTTCTGAAACTTGGCAACCATGGTTGCCGTGGCTGATGAACTGTTGGAGCTCACGCCATACTCTCCTTATCTGGCAAAGCTACATTCCATTTGGCTTGGTAGGACTACCAGTAGGAATACCACCTGACAGTGATGGCGACATGACACACTGATTACAAAATACACCTGATATATTTGAATGTATACTTGTATGAAAAGCACAAGCACCAAGAAAACACCACATTACTCCAGTGTGCTTTGTGTGTGGGTGATCTGGACGGCTGTGGTTCTGCCCGCCTTTCAGCCAGTACCTCCCTTACCAGTCTGGCATGAAAAGCGTGTGGGCTGTGACGGATTAATGATGTCATGCCAGCAATGCTGTCACAGCCACTCCCAGTCTGCATAGTCCACATTAAAGCCACAAATCAACAATCTACCTTCGGCAGACTGCTCCGAGTCCCCTACTCGTGTTAAATATTATTGTTGTGAGTTGTAGGTCTAATGACTCATACTTTCCACATCTTACTCATTCAGTTGCTACAAGGGAGGGATTGGCTTTGTGCTGACACTGTGATACACATACAGTAGTGTTCAGAATAATAGTAGTGCAATGTGACTAAAAAGATTAATCCAGGTTTTGAGTATATTTCTTATTGTTACATGGGAAACAAGGTACCAGTAGATTCAGTAGATTCTCACAAATCCAACAAGACCAAGCATTCATGATATGCACACTCTTAAGGCTATGAAATTGGGCTATTAGTAAAAAAAAAAGTAGAAAAGGGGGTGTTCACAATAATAGCATCTGCTGTTGACACTACAAACTTAAAACTATTATGTTCAAACTGCTTTTTTAGCAATCCTGTGTATAACCACAGTTTTTCATGATTTCTTCACAGTTGTGAGGCATTAATTTTGTTGGTTTGGAACCAAGATTTTGCTTGTTTACTAGTGTGCTTGGGGTCATTGTCTTGTTGAAACACCCATTTCAAGGGCATGTCCTCTTCAGCATAAGGCAACATGACCTCTTCAAGTATTTTGACATATGCAAACTGATCCATGATACCTGGTATGTGATATATAGGCCCAACACCATAGTAGGAGAAACATGCCCATATCATGATGCTTGCACCACCATGCTTCACTGTCTTCACTGTGAACTGTGGCTTGAATTCAGAGTTTGGGGTCATCTCACAAACTGTCTGCGGCCCTTGGACCCAAAAAGAACAATTTTACTCTCATCAGTCCACAAAATATTCCTCTGTTTCTCTTTAGGCCAGTTGATGTGTTCTTTGGCAGATTGTAACCTCTTCTGCACATGTCTTTTATTTAACAGAGGGATTTTGCGGGGGATTCATGCAAATAAATTAGCTTCACACAGGCGTCTTCTAACTGTCACAGCACTTACAGGTAACTCCAGACTGTCTTTGATCATCCTGGAGATGATCAATGGGTGAGCCTTTGCCATTCTGGTTATTCTTCTATCCATTTTGATGGTTGTTTTCCATTTTCTTCCATGCGTCTCTGGTTTTTTGTCCATTTTAAAGCATTGGAGATCATTGTAGATGAACAGCCTATAATTTTTTGCACCTGCGTATAAGTTTTCCCCTGTCCAATGTCTTGAATGTCCCATTTTCCTCAGGCTTTCAAAGAGAAAAGCACGTTCAACAGGTGCTGGCTTCATCCTTAAATAGGGAACACCTGATTCACACCTGTTTGTTCCACAAAATTGACGAACTCACTGACTGAATGCCACACTACTATTATTGTGAACACCCCCTTTTCTACCCATTTTTACTAATAGCCCAATTTCATAGCCTTCAGAGTGGGCATATCATGAATGCTTTGTCTTGTTGGATTTGTGAGAATCTACTGAATCTACTGAATGTGAAATATACTCAAAACCTGGATTCATCTTTTTAGTCACAGAGCACTACTATTATTCTGAACACTACTGTAATTCTGCATCTCTTCGTCCACACAGACAAGTTTTCTGACCAAAAAATAAAAATTTTAATTTCAAAGCACCAGTAATAATTTAGATTATGAGTGAAAATCTATAAGTGAGCAGGGAATTGCATCTTACAAGTTTAAATTGTAGCTTGAATTTATTAATGGGCTATTCCACAGAGCGCTATCTCTTCCCATTTAATCCCAACTAGAAAACCGGAGCATGTTTTGAAGCATCATAGTAACTTCTTGATCCATCTTTGTCAATCTTGAGCAAACTTGGTATACGTACGTAGTAGTCATGGCCATTATCTGCGCCACATTTAAAATCAGAATCCCAATTTTTGATCTGTTCAAAAAGTTTATCCGTATTCTCAAAGTCATTGGTAGTATGTGGTAACTTTGGGGTATTCGTAGTCTTAATGGCTTGACTCATGTTCAAACGTCTTCAAACGGGGTATTCGTAATGACTCTGGCTTTAAATGTGTTTGATCGTGCTCCATCGGGGTAAAAATTTGCAGCCAAAGCAGAGCTTGTTGCAGGTTTTATTCAAAGGGGCTGAGGGTGCAGCTCCTTTCTTTCGTTTTTTTGGCGGGTTGCCAGGTCTGCACTTTTTCAGCCAGTCAATTACCAGGTCTGGACATTGTAAGCCATCCTGTTAGGAGGAAAGCCAGATGAAGTCGTTTCATCCTGTTTTTACACTTGTTTTGCATCGTGGGCAATCGTAGTAAAACAGCACTTTGTGTAATATACAAAAAGTTCAGTGAGGTTAAATGTTTTGGTTTCGGGGAGGTGATGGTCTAGTGGTTAAGCGTTGGGCTTCAGACCAGAGGTTCCTCGGTTGAAATCTCAGTCTGGCCGGACAATCACTACGGACCCTTGGGCAAGGTCCTTAATCCCCAAGTTGCTCCCGGTGTGTAGTGAGTGCCTTGCATGGCAGCACCCTGGCATCAGTGTGTGTGTGTGTCTGTGTGAATGTGAGGCATCATTGTAAAGTGCCTTGAGCTTCTGAAAGAGATAGAAAAGTGCTATATAAATGCAGTCCAAATTGCTGCTCATCATCATGATACTGCTCCTATTCATTTGTATGTTATATCTTGCTGACACTAGGTAGCATTACTTTCTGAGGACATGCAAAACCGATGCACCAAACAGACGCAGAACACACGAGGCAGCCATCATGCATACGCGAATGCATAATTAAAAGAAAGTGTATTTCCGCCCTGTCTCAAACAACATCATGACCACGCTATCAGTAACCTTTAGCAAATGTGTTGTTTTTGTTGCTTGTTATAAGCAATAAAATAAAATGTAAATAATACAGATTTTAAAAAATTACAACATAATGCAATACACAGTGATCATTATTTTCTACATCTGCAAACCACACTTGTTAAAGGTTGAATTGAGCTGCATAAGGATGTCTTGATCCAGTTGCAGCAAACTGTCACAGTTCACATCTCTGGTGTCTGTCTTCTGCTCTCTTGATTATGGTTTTTCTAATATTATTATTCTCTTGTGATATTTTACTTTATTATTGTGTCTCAGTAAATTCTTCACTGTGCTGCTTTTCTCCTCATGCTGTTATTCTGATATGTCTGTTCCTTGTATATTTCCATTGGATTTCTTTCCTATCCATGGGCTTCCGGTTTCACATACATGCTTAGTTTCACCTTTGATTGAGTCACACACTATTTAACCATCTACAGCCCATCACTCCATTGCCAGATTGTCTAACTTCCATGCCTGCTTTCTTGCATTGTTTCTTTATGTTTGATCTCCAGTTGTCATCCTACACTGTCTTTTATTTGACTGTTTGCCTGGTATTTGGTGACTTCTGACCTTCTACCCGTTCATTTGTTTAAGCCGGTTTCTGTTTCCCAGATGGACATTGTTGCCATACAGCCTGTTTTCTTGTTTTGCTTTGACCTTCAGTCTGTCTCATTGGTTAACCCATCAACCTGTTCCCAACTCATACAGTGAGGCTGAACTCCTCTGTTACAAGAGCTGATAATAAAGGTGTGAACTTTTACCTCAGTTATACTTCAGCTATTACATAATCCATCAAGGCATTTTTTTTGGACTGACTGGCATCAAATATATTAAATACAAGTCTCACGGAGCTCAGTGCTGTCTTGTCCTGTTTCATAATCAGTGTGCCTGCAGAGTTAACAGCCACCGATCTATCAGTGCTCACTGCTAGTCCTCCAGCAGTGTCACAGAAATGTTTTAAAATGTATATTTACTCTCTGGTTTGCTTCAAACACACACCAGGCCTGTTTCTAACAGATGGTGCATGTGATACACTTCTCACTGGCCTATCACTTTTGAACACGTTTTAATTCCATTTTTGCATGTATTATTAATAATAATGATGATGATGATGATGAGGGGAAGGAGGAGGATGAATGTATTTTTCATCAGTCATTCAATCAATGTTATTCTTGAGTTGGGATGGGTATTGAAAAGATTTTATCAATATCGATGACATTATCGATTCCAGCTTATCAATCCGATTCCTTATCGATACCCCTTGTGAATTTTCTGTGTACTAAAAGTAGCCTTTACAGGTTTTCTATGTCAGCAGCATTTTAAATTGGTCACTGGATCCTTGATCTCTGGACATAAATAAAATCTGTAGTTTTTGTCAAAAGCATTTCCTTTCAGACATTTTGGCATGAATGTCTCTCCATACCTCTGAGCTGAGACCAAACGGCTGCCGCACGTCAGTGCGGGACGTCTCGTTCTAGGAGGAAATGTTTCAATTCTAGAAGCTCTGAAATGCAATCTGGGACTATTCCAGACAATAAACTGCAGTGAGTGCAGCATCCATTTTGGTGAGAAAAAAAAGCCAACTTTCCTTATTCAAATTAATTCCAGTAGTATTCTGCTCTTACTAGGATGCAGCAGTTTTCTAGCTTGGCAGATAGCTCTGGAGAAATTACTGAAGAAATTAACAAACTGAAAATATGGTTTGACCAAAACAAATTGTCATTAAACTTAAATAAAACAGGGATGAAGTTGAGGTGTAAGAGTCACTAGGTGTTCACAGGAAACAGTTATTTATTTCTATATGTATTTATTTATTTTCATTGTTGGTTTTATCTTTTCTGTTGTGTTTTGTTTCATCAGGTTCTTTTTGTCTCTTTCTCTAAAATTGTATTGTAGCATTATTAGTTATTATGAGTTATTATTACTATTATTGTTGTTGTTGCTATTATTATAAATATATAAATAAAAATAAATAAAAAATTACAATTTGACTCTTTTACGACAATAAACGCTGAGTCATTAATTATTATACAGAAAACAAATGCACACAAACGTGCTGAGATGTGAACAGCATAATGGTAACTTTAACATTGAAAATGCCATAGACATGCTAACGCATTAGCATCGGTCCCATTTTTAAGTTATAAAATACATCTATCAACTGTTTCAGAAGACCATAACAGGTAGGTTTAGCATAAAAAGGTAAATATTACTCACAGACATATGCTCTTTGGGGTTTTAGCGAGGAAAAATTAAGGTAAAGCGAAATAAAACAATGAATCAACGAAGCAGCAGATCAAAGCACTGCTTCGATCTGCGGATCACTGCTTTGATTGGTTCAAGGTTCAAAGCAAAGCCGTTCTGCAGAAAAGTTGATTATAGACCCGCTGCAGGGTCTGTAATCAGTGTAGAGAAATGATAATTTTCCTGACAAACACCCCCAAAAAGAACGGCCACTCTGAAGGACTGATAAGGGAATCGTTAAGCAAAAAAGTTATTGATGTCAGTGGATCGAATCATTTTTTAACGATACCCGAAAAGAACCACGTGTCGATACCCATCCCTATCCTGAGTGTTCTAGTTTTACTCCTACAATACTGCACTTAGTGCAATTGGTCCAGTCCATCCAGTCCATTTTCTTCCGCTTTATCCGGAGTCGGGTCGCGGGGGCAGCAGCTCAAGCAAAGCCACCCAGACCTCCCGATCCACACACACTGGATCCACTGGATCGAGTGCAATTGGTGAGCCCTCTAAAAAGAGATTTAGGAGTAGATACAACCTACTCCTTAAACATTAAAGGAGACCTGCATTGAAAAAAATGCAGTCAGATTTTTTGAACAAAAAATGACTTACATTTACACATGAGATCCTTCTGAATGTAGTAAAGTAAATCTGCAAGCCCAGATCTGTCATTCAACGGAGAAATCTTCATTTGAAAATGACAAATTTACAGCTAACATTTAGCCCTCCGCAAATTGTCCCTCTCATCATGGACGCTGCCGAGACGTCACGGACAAGACCCTCTCCCAGCATGCATTGCGCCAATTGTAATTAGTGGATTTACGTCAGTTTGCATCGCTTACCTTTTTGTCTTATACGGAAGGATCGACGGTTTTTTAAAACTTCATATTGTCTTTCGGTACGTTTGGTGAGTATACATTTATTTTTATTTTTGCCTGAAAATTATTTTGGGGGACTTTTTCATACGCCCGTTTGATTGAGTGGTGTCGCAATGAAAATCTACTGTCTTTCGCCTCCGGTACCATCGCGGGATATGGAGGCGAGACCCGCAAAGAATCCCAGTCATTACAAATATATAAACCTCTCTCAGCATCCATGGAGCTCTGGGGCTCCGATTGCAGAGATGTGCGGTGCTGTGGATTTTGCCGCAAGAAGTCTGTCCTTGCAGCAACAGGTGTACCGGCTGCTTCGCATTAAAACAGCGAGCATAATCTCAGGATTTGTGCCAAGTGTGCTGCAGCTCCATTCAGTAGACAGCGAGGTGATGTCGGTGTTGTGCGCTGAATCTGACACAACACCAGCTGCAAAGCATACACCGGCGGTGTGAGTGGCCCGCGTCGGCGGTTAACGAGCTCGTTAACGAGCCCGCAGACTTAATAAGCACAGCGGAGGCAGAGAGCGGGAGAGGAAGAACGGCGCCCGCTGTCGATGTCGTTGCTGATCTGAGCACACAGATCTGTATCTCACATTCATTGCAGCTTACTTTTGGATGTTGAAACCAGGATGTGTATAAGTAACATTACTAACAGATAAAATCAATTTCAATGCGGGATCGGACTGAAGGCGGCAGCGCGTCGTCTTGTCCCTGACGTCATGGAAATGATACGGCTGTACAAACTGTTTTCACAGAGGGCTAAATTTTAGCTGCAAATTTGTCATTTTTAAACGAAGATTTCTCTGCTGAATTACAAATTTGGGCTTACAGATTTACTTTACTGCATTCACAAGGGTCTTATAAATACATATCAGCTATTTCTTTCTGAAATCTGACCACATTTATTTCAATGCAGGTCTACTTTAAGGAGTAGGTTGTAATGTTTTATTTTCTTATTATTGCATTCATTTTTAATGTCACTGTGTAGAAAGATGTGCACCAGACACCAGAGCTTTGTTAGTGAACAACCACATAAACATTATTATATAAGGACCATGTTGGTGTAATTGTGCCGGTTAGACTTTCAAGGGAAAGTTATCTTTAATGCGCTCATGTGTTGCTGTGAGTGCCTCGTTATAAGCCCCGATGGTGTGTGCACACGTGGGTGTGTGCATACTGTGGGGAGTCAGCGCACAGGCCCACTTCACATGGTTCACAAGGTGAAGGGCCATCAGGGGAAAGGTGAATATGGAACTGCTGCTCTGGGAGACTTTCCCTTCTCAGGCCTTTAGCTCCGTTTCTGTGCAACCACACACATACACACACAGTGCAACTGTATTACAGTTAACGTTCTCTCACCTCTTTCTTGGAAAGAAAATAAAACCAGTGAAGCATCACTTTATTTATATATGTTCATGCAAAAAGTCCAAAAAACAACTCCAAGAGTTTTTACCATCTCAAAACTATATTTTCCAACAGGTCGTGTTTTATAAAATATTTGTAAATGCTCAAAATGTAAGCATGTGGCAATGTTGGGTTTTAGAATTGGAGAAACATCATTAAACACAGATAACCTTATTTTCAAGGCAAGTAGGAATTCTTTTCAACCATTAAAAAAAAGTTTTTTTTACACATTTCAGCTTAAACATCTGGGCCCATATCCATGAAGCAAGCCCCTTTCACACCGGGCTAACGTAGAGTTGTGTAAAGCAGTGTACCGACTATGTATTCTGAGCTTCTGCAGCCCTACATGGCAATGCACTGAGGGAGGCAAAGGGGTCCACGAAATGGACACAAAAAATTAAACATGTTTAATTTTTGTTCATTTTTTACACAATAAGTTGCATAATTTCCTCACCAAAATTGGAGCAACTTTAACTTTTGACCACTGTACAAACTGAAACTAAACTTTGGCACCATTTTTGCTGTTTTTACCCCATAACTCCATGGAATTCAGTCATAGATAGTCCAAACTATACCTTTTTGGAATCATTATGATCAGACAAATAATGTGGTATAGTCTTCAACATGATTGGAGCATTTTTAAATTTTGACCCCTGTGTAATTCTTTATTGACTCCTGAAGCTCATTAGAGGTCAGCTCCAGGATGGCTCCATATCTGAATATAAACATTAGTTCATTTAGAATATGAGTGCCAAATTCCATGCTTTTATCACATAATGAAAAATTTTTATGGAAATTTTAGCTAAGCTGCACCACTACTTGAGCGCACAAGGAAAGGGAATGAGACATTGATTTGTTGGGCAATGCACCCCCGAGTCTACCGCCTCCCTTGTTGCGTGATTCCGGGAACCACAATTCAAAATCAGAATCAGAATAGCCTTTATTCACCAAGTATCCCAAAAGAATACAAGGAATTTGACTCTGGTTTTAACTGTACTCTCTCTGTACAAACATGTATAAATTAACACTAAACAATTCACAATAAAAATGTGCATATAAAAATTAAAACTTCCCTCTTAAAATGCTTTTATTCTCCTCCATGAGCTGTGCCAATAGCAGGCACTGCTCTTCTGTCCAGTTGGGCTTTTTAGTTGTTTTTTTTTTTTTTTATCCATTTCATTCGTTGTTTTTGTCATTCTTTTAAATCAAACTTCTTTTTCTAAGGATGCCAGCAATCACAGGAACTGCTGACAGCTGAGTTTGCATCCACCATTAATATCAAATACATTAAGAAGTAAAATTACCAGCATGGAGCGTAAACATACCGATAAGATAATCAGTATAATTATCGGCATGCGAATGAGGTATGTTCAAACATTTTGAAGCTGTGCAACAATTCATTTAATTTTGCTGAGTTTCATCATCATGACATACAGCTCTTAGAAGACTGCATCATACCTAGCAACAAGGTCAACCCCGCCTCCCCACAAAGATAAAGGTTTCTGTCCCCTCCTTGCTCAGAGTTGCTCTTAGACACTTCCCGGATCACTCTTAGGTTAAGATTCCTTGCTATGAATCTTTAAGCTAAGTTAGGAGCTGTCTGAGAGGACTCTTTGTGAATACGGGCCCTGCAATGCACAACAGACCTTGCTGGTGCTGTGCTTTGCATCATCAACCACTCAGTCAGGCCCCTGTTCCATTCCCATCTCCTAAAAGTAGCCATCTATGTGCCACAGTCAGGTGAAACATGAGCATTCCCTTGGCCTTTTCCAGTCACTGGGGTTCTCAGTACGAAGGCACCTGTGTGCTGGATCATGCACAGAGAAGCGCACTGCACATGGCCATCACGTTACCTCACAACATAACCAGCACTTCTTATCTGGGTCTCCTTAAGTAATCTGTTATTGGACACATAGGGCCCTATCCAGTGTGATATGCAGGTGCATCTAAATAAAAACAACTGAATATCTTGAAAAAGTTCAATGTTTTTTTTTTTCCCGTGTGTTTCAGAGAGTGAAGATTTTACATATTGTATTTTCAATACATAGAAACTAAAATGTTTCCATAATTTTTTACTTTAATTTCAATAATTACAGCCTACACCTCCAAAATAAATTAAAAATAAATAAATAAATAAATAATAAAATTTAATATCTCAAAATATTAGAATATCTTATTTCTGTCAGCAAAAATGACTACTGCCCTGGTTGAAAACTAGCAATGACATGTTGCTTTGTGCCATATGTAAGGATGCACAACAACTCTTAATACCACAGAAACATCAAAATTAAGAATTAAATAAAAGTAAGAACTAATGGAAAAATTCATGGCAGCAGCTGTGTCGGATCAGGTGGACATATAGATGCAATTCAGTTACATATTTAACATGCATAACACCCCAGGCTTTCATACAAAAACACATTCCAACCTTAACAGAAAAAGAACTCATACACTCCCTATCTGTATGTCAGAGGGAAGAGTCCATCACAGTGTAAAATGAGCAGTTTTTAACTTACCATTAACAATGGTGCAAGTGTTTTTATATGGACTTGCTCTTCCAAACCCTTCCATTATTTTCATTAATGCAGGTTTGTCAGTGAGTACTTTTCATGCATAGCAGCAGAGGCAACGTGTGTTATAGTCAACTATAGTCAATGCAGTCCAGATTTGTACCTGCTCTGAGCATATCATGCATGCAAAATTATTCTCTCGCCAGAAGACCTGTCACTTTTCAGTGTGCCCACTTTACAACTAGAATTTGGTAGACTCTAGTTTAAAGGTGATAACAGGTGCTGCTCTGGTTGAGTTTACTGTGTGCCCACAACACAGCCCTGAAGAATGAAAGGATGAAGACGTACGGATGGACAGATTGCTATATGCAAACTGTATTTCATACTGGGGGGATAAAAATGATTGTACTCTAAGTCACAAAATCTCAACAAAAACCTAACCAAAACTGCAACATCACAATGACAAGCTACTTAACTTTATACAAGTGCGTGTATAACTTTGATCACAGAGAAACTGCGGAGAACTGACATTTGCCATTTGGTATGTTTATGTATCTTGGGTCAAGGATGAATGCTGCGAGAATGTAAAGTTGATATAGGACTAATATATTTGAAGAAACTATGGATATTAGCTGACAACACTGAACAAAGGACATTGATAATTACATTCTGGGCTCACATGCGATTCCAGCAGGGGGCAGTAAATCATCTATATATTAAAAGCGTGCATGCATGCTTGCATGATTTAATTTAGTAAGTTCAATGTAAGTACATTATATAATTATAAATACATCAAATATACATGGATGATACAAGAAAGTGAAAACACTTATTTCTATTGTTGTCCATTTAAAAATCAAATCAAAGTGTGCATATGATAACAAGAACCTAAATAATTTCTAAATACATTAAGACAGTAAATTAACATAAAAAATATGAAATTAACAGGAAATAAAAGGGTTGAGTTCTCCTAAAAACTGTTGCAATTTAAGGTTCTCAAAATATTCTTGACTCAAGCGCCATTCCAACTCATAGAAACTTTGCATAATTTATTCCCACGCTTGAAAAATGTCAACTAACCTATTATATAAACACTACTCAATGTAGTGCCTGTGGATCCCCACAGGAAACATGCTAGTTCTTTTATTGTTAGAGTTTACTTTGTTTTGTGGTTTGATTCCTGGGAAAGTTCTTTCTAAATTGTCATTAGAAGTATTATGATTAATAACAAATGTATGATTTTTCTCTGTGTAAACTACACCCAAATATAAGCTGTAGGACCTTCCAAACTAGTTAAAAAAAAAAAAAAGATTTATACTCTGGAAAGCACGGCAAACATACAAAGAATGCTTCAGAATGTACAACCCCAATTCCAATGAAGTTGGGACGTTGTGTAAAATGCATTAAAAACAGAATACAATGAAGTAGGAAGTAGGCATCATAATAAAACAAAGCTAAAAATGGAGACAAAAAAACAAACAAACAAACAACAACAACAAAAACAGATTGGACATTAGAACACTGAAATGCCAGTTTCAATAAAGTGCAAATATTTAAATAGTTATGCCTCAAAATCTAACTCTTCCTTGACCCATTGTCATGATGGCTGGGAGGCTGTACCACAATGCACCATGTTTATACAGTGAAGTATGATTCAGGAAATATGATTTACAACCCCAATTCCAATGAAGTTGGGATGCTGTGTTAAATGTAATAAAAACAGAATACAATGAAATAGGAAGTAGGCATCATAATAAAACAAAACTAAAAATGGAGACCAAAAAAAAAAAAAAAAAAAACACAGATCGGACATTAGAGCACTGAAATGCCAGTTTCAATAAAGTGCAAATATTTAAATAGTTATGCCTAAACTCTAACTCTTCCTTGACCCATTATCATGATGGCCGGGAGGCTGTACCACAATGCACCATGTTTATACAGTGAAGTATGATTCAGGAAATATGATTTACAACCCCAATTCCAATGAAATTGGGATGTTGTGTTAAATGTAAATAAAAACAGAATACAATGATTTGCAAATCCTCTTCAACCTATATTCAACTGAATACACCACAAAGACAAGATATTTAATGTTCTGATAGACTGTTGTTTTTGTGCAAATATTTGCTCATTTTGAAATGGATGCCTGCTACACATTTCAAAAAAGTTGGGATGGGGCAACAAAAGACTGGGAAAGTTGATGAATGCTCAAATAATTGGAAACAGGAGTGTGTCATGATTGGGTATAAAAGGAGCATCCCCAAAAGGCTCAGCTGTTCACAAGCAAAGATGGGACGAGGATCACCACTTTGTGAACAACTGTGTGAAAAATAGTCCAACAGTTTAGGAACGATGTTTCTCAATGTTCAATTGCAAGGGATTTAAGGATTCCATCATCTACAGTCCAAAATATAATCATAAGATTCAGAGAATCTCAAGAACTTTCTACACGTAAGCAGCAAGTCTGAAAACCAACATTGAATACCCATGACCTTTGATCCCCCAGGTGGCACTGCATTAAAAACCAACATCATTGTGTAAAGGATCTTACCGCGTGGGCTCAGGAACACTTCAGAAAACCATTATCAGTTAACACAGTTTGTCGCTACATCTACAAGTGCAAGTTAAAAATCTACCATGCAAAGCGAAAGCCATACATCAACAGCATCCAGAAATGCCACCGCCTTCTCTGGGCTTGAGCTCATTTGAAATGGACAGATGCAAAGTGGAAAAGTGTGCTGTGGTCTGATGAGTCCATGTTTCAAATTGTTTTTGGAAATCATGGATGTTGTGTCCTCCAGACAAAAGAGGAAAAAGACCATCCACATTGTTACCAGTGCAAAGTTCAAAAGCCAGCATCTGTGATGGTATGGGGGTGTGTTAGTGCCCATGGCATGGGCACTTACACATCTGTGCTGGCACCATCAATGCTGAAAGGTACATCCAGGTTGTGGAGCAACACATGCTGCCATCCAAGCAACGTTTTTTTCAGGGACGTCCCTATTTAAATCAGCAAGATAATGCCGAGCCACATTCTGCACGTTACAACAGCGTGGCTTCACAGTAAAAGAGTGCAGGTACTAGACTGGCCTGCCTGCAGTCCAGACATGTCGCCCATTGAAAATGTGTGGCGCATTATGAAGCGCAAAATATGACAACAGAGACCACGAACTGCTGAACAACTGAAGTCGTAAGAATGGGAAAGAATTCCACCTACAAAACTTCAACAATTAATGTCCTCAGTTCCCAAACACTTATTGAGTGTTGTCAGAAGAAAAGGTGATTGTTGGAGTTATTCTGTAGATACACTGTTTTATTTTATCATGCATGTTTTGTGTTCTCTGCTCTGATAAAGTGTATTGTACTGATGTGATGGGTGAAGGTTACTTAAGATATGTGACATGACGTGCAAGTTGTGGTATCTCTGTGTGCACGCTAAGCTCTTTTTAGGACATGTGAAGATGACTCATGCAGGACGCAGCCGAAGCTGAGCAGTAAGATAAAGAATAGAGAATTGAATGTTCCAACCACAGTGTGATTGTGATACATCAGTCCTTTTGTCAGAAGAAGTGTGATTAATCGTTAGATGTCTTAAACACATCTTAACCGAGCCCAAGATTAAAAAGGTTCTGAACATCCTGAATGTATTGTGCAATCAGCAGTTCTGCGGCAACAGCTCACACGCCATCACTCTTCCCCTCAGGAGCTGTACCGCCCATGTATGTAGGGAAGTCCTAAATAAAAAAAGCGGGAGCGCAGGCCAGACTTTAGTGTAGCTTTGGTGTACAGCCTGACTGCACTCCTCGCGAGCTTAAATTGAATTCTATCTCTCACTTGTTTTATTGCCTGGTTGTCTCTTCCTCTTATCAAAGGTACAGTATTCTAAACCCGACAAAGACTGGGGGCTCGTCCGGGATCCCAACAGACCTGACGGATCCAGCGAGCGTGATCGACACCAGAGAAATCCTTGGCCAAGGTAATTCAGACCCTTTGACGGGACTGGCTCAATCCGTTGGCTGGGATCTGAAAGGTTGACGGGATCACCGAGAGGGAAAGAGACCGACGGAGTGTGAGTATAGAATTTGATTCTGATAAAATTGTTGTTATGAATGGTGGCAGTAGGCTGCGTAAAATAGAAATGTTGAAATAGTCAAATAGTGACAGAAAGTCACGGTTAAACAGGGAAATAAGTGCACAGTGAAAAGGCAGTTAAACCTCGCAGGGATGGTGGAGTCCCCTAATGCAGGACATTAGTTAAATTCCACGGGAGGGCGAGCTCCCCTGACCTAAGAATACGCGTACGGTTATTAAAAGTGTTTCTATGTATTTGTGTAAATAAAATAACTGTGTGTGAGTGTAATAAAAGTGACTGAGTGAGAGTGTGGAGTCACTTCGACTCCCCTCTATGAAAATCTCACAGGAAAGTAAGTAGTAAGTTTTGAGAAGAAGCAAAGGCAAGGCCTTCCCGTGCCCTCCGGGGTGGCGAAAGGGAACGCACTTCTCAGAATAGTTGATTACTACCCTGTGATTGTAACAACACCAGTGGATTAGGACCCTGTAGGGGCAAAACCATCACTGGTCTAAAACGTTCTGAAAACACAAAATGGGAAAATCCAACAGTAAAAATGAGAGACCTAAGTCCCGGGACAATCTAAAAACAAAAGATTGGATATACATGAATAAAATTGATCCAAATTCAACAAAACACTTAGATAAGTGGATAAAAGATCATGGATTTGATGGACGCCTGCAGAAAGAGTCATTAACTAAACTAAAGAACAGTATTGAGAAAAAGTGTGGAACAAGTGAGAAAAAGAAAGAAAAAGAAGGTCAAGGTGAAATTGTAGCATGGGAAAGAGAAGTTGAGAAACGAAAGAAGGGCCTTAGAGAAGCAAAGGAAAGACAGAAAGAAACAGTAAATGATAAGAAGGAGCAGGGGAACGTGATGTTTCACAGACAAGAAGATAATGAGACAGGGCCTGCGGCTCCAAAAGTAGAAATGGTAGTAAAATTGGATACTACAAAACACAGTCAGCCAGAAGCTGAAATAAAGGAGAATAAACTCTATCCAGATTTACCGCAGGGACAACCCCCATCATATGTAGACCCTACACAACACGTCATGAGAACACGATCCAAAACACTAAAAGATGAAGAAAATCAACCTGGACCATCAGCCCCACCGGCTGATCAGGAACCAGGTGGATCAGGAGTCTATCCAATGATTCATGTGGCAAATCCACATATGTCAGGACCAAGAACTATTCTTGTGTACCGAACTTGGACACAAGCAGACGTTAAGGCAGCTGTGGAAGGTGTAACTCCCCCACGAGAAGATGTAGCCCAGTACATTATTGACATAATGTACTGGGCAGCTTCTCTCCCCCTGCCATCCCCTCATTACCCCATCCCCGTAGAGACGGTGCCTGCTCCCAGACTACCAATAACCAGCAAAAATCTATTTAAGCATAAAAATTCAAAAAGAAAAAATAATATAGCACCTTCAACTGCACCACAGACTAAAACAGTTAAATGTGGTCTATTAAACATTAGGTCTCTCTCTTCTAAGTCCCTGTTGGTAAATGATATAATAATTGATCAACATATTGATTTATTCTGCCTTACAGAAACCTGGTTACAGCAGGATGAATATGTTAGTTTAAATGAGTCAACACCCCCGAGTCACACTAACTGTCAGAATGCTCGTAGCACGGGCCGAGGCGGAGGATTAGCAGCAATCTTCCATTCCAGCTTATTCATTAATCAAAAACCCAGACAGAGCTTTAATTCATTTGAAAGCTTGACTCTTAGTCTTGTCCATCCAAATTGGAAGTCCCAAAAAACAGTTTTATTTGTTATTATCTATCGTCCACCTGGTCGTTACTGTGAGTCTCTCTGTGAATTTTCAGACCTTTTGTCTGACTTAGTGCTTAGCTCAGATAAGATAATTATAGTGGGCGATTTTAACATCCACACAGATGCTGAGAATGACAGCCTCAACACTGCATTTAATCTATTATTAGACTCTACTGGCTTTGCTCAAAAAGTAAATGAGTCCACCCACCACTTTAATCATATCTTAGATCTTGTTCTGACTTATGGTATGGAAATAGAAGACTTAACAGTATTCCCTGAAAACTCCCTGCTGTCTGATCATTTCTTAATAACATTTACATTTACTCTGATGGACTACCCAGCAGTGGGGAATAAGTTTCATTACACTAGAAGTCTTTCAGAAAGCGCTGTAACTAGGTTTAAGGATATGATTCCTTCTTTATGTTCTCTAATGCCATATACCAACACAGTGCAGAGTAGCTACCTAAACTCTGTAAGTGAGATAGAGTATCTCATCAATAGTTTTACATCCTCATTGAAGACAACTTTGGATGCTGTAGCTCCTCTGAAAAAGAGAGCTTTAAATCAGAAGTGTCTGACTCTGTGGTATAACTCACAAACTCGTAGCTTAAAGCAGATAACCCGTAAGTTGGAGAGGAAATGGCGTCTCACTAATTAGAAGATCTTCACTTAGCCTGGAAAAAGAGTCTGTTGCTCTATAAAAAAGCCCTCCGTAAAGCTAGGACATCTTTCTACTCATCACTAATTGAAGAAAATAAGAACAACCCCAGGTTTCTTTTCAGCAATGTAGCCAGGCTGACAAAGAGTCAGAGCTCTATTGAGCTGAGTATTCCATTAACTTTAACTAGTAATGACTTCATGACTTTCTTTGCTAACAAAATTTTAACTATTAGAGAAAAAATTACTCATAACCATCCAAAAGACGTATCGTTATCTTTGGCTGCTTTCAGTGATGCCGGTATTTGGTTAGACTCATTCTCTCCGATTGTTCTGTCTGAGTTATTTTCATTAGTTACTTCATCCAAACCATCAACATGTTTATTAGACCCCATTCCTACCAGGCTGCTCAAGGAAGCCCTACCATTATTTAATGCTTCGATCTTAAATATGATCAATCTATCTTTGTTAGTTGGCTATGTACCACAGGCTTTTAAGGTGGCAGTAATTAAACCATTACTTAAAAAGCCATCACTTGACCCAGCTATCTTAGCTAATTATAGGCCAATCTCCAACCTTCCTTTTCTCTCAAAAATTCTTGAAAGGGTAGTTGTAAAACAGCTAACTGATCATCTGCAGAGGAATGGTCTATTTGAAGAGTTTCAGTCAGGTTTTAGAATTCATCATAGTACAGAAACAGCATTAGTGAAGGTTACAAATGATCTTCTTATGGCCTCGGACAGTGGACTCATCTCTGTGCTTGTTCTGTTAGACCTCAGTGCTGCTTTTGATACTGCTGACCATAAAATTTTATTACAGAGATTAGAGCATGCCATAGGTATTAAAGGCACTGCGCTGCGGTGGTTTGAATCATATTTGTCTAATAGATTACAATTTGTTCATGTACATGGGGAATCTTCTTCACAGACTAGGGTTAATTATGGAGTTCCACAAGGTTCTGTGCTAGGACCAATTTTATTCACTTTATACATGCTTCCCTTGGGTATTATTATTAGACGGTATTGCTTAAATTTTCATTGTTACGCAGATGATACCCAGCTTTATCTATCCATGAAGCCAGAGGACACACACCAATTAGCTAAACTGCAGGATTGTCTTACAGACATAAAGACATGGATGACCTCTAATTTCCTGCTTTTAAACTCAGATAAAACTGAAGTTATTGTACTTGGCCCCACAAATCTTAGAAACATGGTGTCTAACCAGATCCTTACTCTGGATGGCATTGCCCTGGCCTCTAGTAATACTGTGAGAAATCTTGGAGTCATTTTTGATCAGGATATGTCATTCAAAGCGCATATTAAACAAATATGTAGGACTGCTTTTTTGCATTTACGCAATATCTCTAAAATCAGAAAGGTCTTGTCTCAGAGTGATGCTGAAAAACTAATTCATGCATTTATTTCCTCTAGGCTGGACTATTGTAATTCATTATTATCAGGTTGTCCTAAAAGTTCCCTAAAAAGCCTTCAGTTAATTCAAAATGCTGCAGCTAGAGTACTGACGGGGACTAGAAGGAGAGAGCATATCTCACCCATATTGGCCTCGCTTCATTGGCTTCATGTTAATTCTAGAATAGAATTTAAAATTCTTCTTACTTATAAGGTTTTGAATAATCAGGTCCCATCTTATCTTAGGGACCTCGTAGTACCATATCACCCCAACAGAGCGCTTTGCTCTCAGACTGCAGGCTTACTTGTAGTTCCTAGGGTTTGTAAGAGTAGAATGGGAGGCAGAGCCTTCAGCTTTCAGGCTCCTCTCCTGTGGAACTAGCTCCCAATTCAGATCAGGGAGACAGACACCCTCTCTACTTTTAAGATTAGGCTTAAAACTTTCCTTTTTGCTAAAGCTTATAGTTAGGGCTGGATCGGGTGACCCTGAACCATCCCTTAGTTATGCTGCTATAGACGTAGACTGCTGGGGGGTTCCCATGATGCACTGTTTCTTTCTCTTTTTGCTCTGTATGCACCACTCTGCATTTAATCATTAGTGATCGATCTCTGCTCCCCTCCACAGCATGTCTTTTTCCTGGTTCTCTCCCTCAGCCCCAACCAGTCCCAGCAGAAGACTGCCCCTCCCTGAGCCTGGTTCTGCTGGAGGTTTCTTCCTGTTAAAAAGGAGTTTTTCCTTCCCACTGTAGCCAAGTGCTTGCTCACAGGGGGTCGTTTTGACCGTTGGGGTTTTACATAATTATTGTATGGCCTTGCCTTACAATATAAAGCGCCTTGGGGCAACTGTTTGTTGTGATTTGGCGCTATATAAAAAAAAAATGGATTGAAATTGATTGACATAACCGCTTTGGTTAAATCCTACAATCTTAGAGGGGATGAAGTTCAACAAGTCATAATGGCAACTGTGACAAAGGATTGGGCTGATGTAAAAGGAGATTGGGATCCTGCAGAGGCAGACCACACTCCATTAGCCCATGATAGTCAGGAACTGGAAGATCGATTGGCCGCACTACTGCTGAGAATTAAGCAGAAATACCAGCAGAAGTCAAATTACACAGAAATAAATCGCACAAAACAGAAAGATGATGAACCATTCGAAGACTATCGACATCGAATGGAAAAAGTTTTTAAAGTGCACAGTGGTCTTCTACCACTGAAAAATGATAGCGTGTATGAACAATTGAAAAATGCACTCCATGCCAACTCCAGATCAGATATCCGAGCATGGGTAGACAAACACATGATAACGCTCCCAACAGCTGGGTTACAAGAGTATGTAGACCACGCCATACACGCAGAAAGAAATCTGAAAACAAAAAAGGCAGCCCCAAAAAGGAAACAGGTGACTACCTTCTATTCTGAAGAGTCTGAATGGCAGGAAGGCCAAGTCTTTTTTCAAGGCAGAAAATTCGGACCACTTCGTGGGCAGGGCCGTTTTAGAGGCCCACCCCGAGGACGTTTTCAATCAAACCCACAGAGGCAATGGAAGCAGGACAGGCAAGGAAATTGGCAGGGCCAAGGCCAGTCAGCATCCCCAAAGCCCTGGGCTGGAAGGTCAAATGAGTGTTGGGTTTGCGGCAAATTAGGACATTTCACCAAGGACTGCCCACAAAGAACACAGAATCCGCAATGACTAACCGCCCGACAAGCAACATCAACGGGACCTTTAGTCCCTGAGGCAGATCTAAACCTTCAAGATCTGCTGATGAGTGATGTACCTAAACTGGAAGTGACTTTAATGATGAATGGGAAGCATGTTGTTTTCCTATGCGATTCGGGCGCATGTAAAACAACATGTTGCTCATGGCCGGTAGGGTTACAGCCCAGTGATGAAACATTTTGGGTAAGAGCAGCCAATGGGAAGTCATGTGCTGTCCCTGTGTCCCAACCCGTGTGGATTCGGGACCCAGAAGGGAAGTCATGTTGCATCTCTGTATTGATGATGCCCCAATGTCCGGTTAATCTTCTCGGACGAGATGGTCTAACTGCATTGGGACTGTCTCTAGTGTCGGACAATGGACTGTTGCGAGTAAAACGACAACATCAGCTGCAGGTCTTTACTTTAGGCTCAAATTACGCCCTAAACTGCTACTATTATTATTTTCTGAAACTACGAGATGCTAGCCCCACCTCTTTTGGTGCATCTGTTCTGTCGTTTGCTAAAACATTGTTGTCTCATCCTGAACAAACACATGAACCAAAAGATCTCCATGTCACATTGTGGTTCAAGGGTACTCCAGGACCGGACGGTAACTATGAGAGCCTCTTGGAGGAAGTAACCCCAACATCTGCAGAAGCAGACTGTATTTACCATAATGGGAAAAATAGAGCTGCAATTGCGGTCTCTCATGTTCCTCCAGAAATTCAGAGATTACATAGGACTGGGACTCCCTTCCATGTGTCCCTCTTCAAACCATATCTCGTGACTTGGCAAAGCGTAGGGTTTATGGTCAAAGAGGGCATAAATGCAACCGATTGGGTTGAATCCCATCCAGGGAGTGGAGAATTTTTCAGTCCTTCCACCGGTCTATTCCGTGTACTCCTTCTCCATAGAACAGATTTGGAAGCAGGGAGTAGTGTTGACCATTGCGATAATCCTCAACAGACAGCATGATCATATTTATTGAATCCAGAGGATGAGCAGAGGTTGGTGGAAGTTCCACCTACCCTCTGGTCCCAAGGACCCTCTGATGTAGGGCTAGTAAAAGGAGCCCTACCAGTGCAAATTAGACCAAAAACGGAATATCGCCCATGTGTCCGGCAGTACCCTTTGAGACCCGATGCAACGGAAGGGATCCGACCGGTAATACAAGATCTATTGAAGGCAGGAATCTTGATCCCATGCCCCGATTCACCATGTAACACACCTATCTTTCCGGTAAAAAAGGCTCCTCCCTCTGTAGGTTGGAGAATGGTGCAAGACCTACAAGCTGTCAACAATGCTGTTGTTCAAAGAGCTCCTTGTGTCCCGGATCCGTACACGTTGTTAAATTCGTTGCGACCAGATGCTAAAGTATTTACTGTCGTTCATATTAGTAATGCTTTCTTTTCTGTCCCGGTTGATCCAGACAGCCAGTTCTGGTTCGCTTTCACATACGCAGGACAAAGGTATACATACACACGATTGCCACAAGGATATGCTGAAAGCCCAACCATTTATTCGCAAGTAATGTCAGCTAGTATGGCCAAATTTGTACCACCAGGTGGTAGCCAGATTTTCTTGTACGTAGACGACATTCTGATAGCCTCTCATGACAAAGATACCTGCATCACAGACACTTTGGCCACCTTATATCACCTAGCCAGGGAAGGACATAAGGTCAGCAAGAACAAATTACAGTTGTGGTCCCCAACAGTAAAGTATTTGGGACATGAATTGAGTGCACAAGGACGCACTATTGTTCAAGACAGGAAGACGGCTATTCTCCAGGCACCCAAGCCATTGACAAAAAAGCAGATGATGTCCTTTTTAAGCATCACTGGCTACTGCCGTAGCTGGATTCCAGATTATGCGCAAATTACGTCTCCTCTCTTGAAATTAATGTATGACGAAAGTATATCCATGTCAACAGCATTGAAGTGGACCCCAGAGGCGGAAGCGGCATTTGTGCAAATCAAACAAAGTCTGGTGTCTAGCTCGGCTCTAGCCCTACCAAATTATGACAAACCATTTGTTCAAACTGTCGATTGCAAAGGTCATTTTATGACTTCTGTATTGACGCAGCAATATGGAGAAAGGCTTCGCCCGGTTGCCTACTATTCTTCCAAATTAGACAGTGTTGCTTGTGCACTTCCTCCGTGCGTACGTGCAGTAATAGCAGCCTCTATGGCTATAGAGAGTTCTGCCGGAGTTGTGCTTTTCCATTCATTAATACTAAAAGTACCCCATGCAGTGTCAGCATTGCTGCTACAAACAAATATGACATTTCTGTCTCCAGCACGTCATCTTTCTTGTATGGCTACGCTCCTATCTCAACCCCATTTGACTATTGAACGCTGCACAACATTAAATCCTGCCACACTCTTGCCCATCCCAGTGGATGGAGAACCACATGACTGTGTGGAGGAAGCCCAACGAGTATCTAAATGTAGACCCGATTTAAAAGATACATCTCTTTTAGAGGGCACAGTGGTATTTGTGGACGGCTCCTCAAAGAAAAATCATCTAGGAGAAACGGTGACTGGGTACGCAGTAGTGACACATGATAGTGTCTTACAAGCTGTCAAGCTACCTGCTAACATGTCGGCACAAGCGGCCGAACTGGTAGCTCTCACCATAGCCTGCCAAATTTTCAGAGATCAATCTGTCACAATCTATACTGATAGCCAATACGCATTTTCCACGGTGCATGTGTTCGCTCAACAGTGGAAAAATCGTGGAATGGTCACTTCAACAGGGAAGCCTGTCACACATGCCACTCTGCTCACCAAATTATTAGAAGCAGTCCAGCTACCCAGTCAACTGGCTATTTGTATGCGCTGATGAATCTGCAAAAGCTGCTGCTGAAGGCCATCTTCATGTGGTTGCTGATCCTAACACACTTACAATTGATAAAGCAACTGAAGTAACAGTGATGTAACTCAGTGGTAAACATACCACTGTCCCAGCTTTTTTTAAATGTGTTGCAGGCATCCATTTCAAAATTAGCAAATATTTGCACAAAAACAATAAAGTTTATCAGTTTGAACATTAAATATCTTGTCTTTGTGGTGTATTCAATTGAATATAGATTGAAGAGGATTTGCAAATCATTGTATTCTGTTTTTATTTACATATCGCAACGTCCCAACTTCATTAGAATTGGGGTTGTACCATTTAACAGAGCAAATATTAAGAATATCCCAGTACCCCAACCCCAAATGTCTTGCGATGCTAATGACATATCGAACAGCTTCATTCAGCCCCCCCCTTTAAAGTTTTCTTCTGTCGTCTATGCACTTAAGCTGTGGACTGGATGACCAATCACAGCTCACTGCTGTTGTACCATCACCCAGGCATTGTGGCATCAAAACACAGCGGTGTGTAACACAGCCGTGACTTGTGTTCACAGCTTTTGTTTGTTTACTGTCCCTGAGTGGGGACACATGGAAGTGGGGTGACCAGGTGTGTGTCCATGACCTCTGAGACAAGAGCAACCTCTGACTCAGACCACCTCAGGATGGAAGTCACAAGATCATTTTTATTATTTTTATTTTTAAAAATCTGGGTCCAGTGAGAGGAGAGACGATGCTGCATGTTTGAATAATGATCGACACGTGCTGAGTCACTCACAGCATTACTCACGCTGAAATCGCTACAAGTCCTTGGTCTCTAAATGCCCGTCTGACTGCTCTAGAAATCGTCATCTTTTTAAGAATATAGGAACTATAACCAGTGAATTCAATCTGCAGCAGTGTCTTCAATATCCAATCACTGATAAAATACACTTCATGCTGAAACCAAGTTATTATAAAGTCTAAGATATGTTACAAAATTGCATCCAATTTTATTGCTGGTAAAATTTTAATCAAGAGAAAATCTATGGCAAATATAATGAGTTTGCTCCATGAGATTTTGTCTGGTTTTTACAGACAACATGAATCAGGAAGGTTCAAAGTTCATGCTGCATTTTATGAAAACTGGAACCCTTGTAATATACACATGTATAGCAGACATAATGACTTTTATAGCCAGGTACAAAAAACAGTTTTGTTCTGTATAGCTAATTTCCAGGTTCAATAACTAATCAGTTTCAGCTATTTTAAGATACCAAGGCTGTGTCTCAATTCAGGGTCTGCACCCTTCTTAGGGCTGTGTCCCACAAAACTCTTCAGTCACAGTGAAGACTGGAACAAAATGTTCTGAATTGAGACAGTCCATCCCATGGAGCATTTTGCTGTTTCATCATTAACCTTCCCCGCCCCTACCTCCTGTTGCCTGGCAACCTTGACAGCTTCACGAAACAAGCTAGCATAGTGGGCCAAACCTGTAGTTTATTAATCACATTTCAGTACGTATTTATGCACATATGGAGCCTAAAAGTGTCCTTTTGTCTTTTTTTGAATTTGCCAAAACATTTTGTGTTAAAAAAAAAAAATAATAATAATAAATAAATAAATAAATTTGCAGACACAATATACCTGTGGTCCTTTGTCTTTAGGGGAAAGGCGGCTGCACACATTAGCCATATTACAAGCAGTCCTTTGAAATGGGACAGTTTAGTTACGTCAATTATGATGTAAGCACCTAATGATTACAGCCATAGAAGCTTGTAGCCGCTGAATTGGGAAAGCCAATGTAATGGTTAATTAGGGGTGTGGTCGCTTTGAGTGACAAAGCAGCTAGTGTACCAGCCAGATGGCCATCCGAGAGCTGAGAAAATATAGCTACTGTGTGCTTAACTGATCATCTAAGAAGTTAGTGCTCCAGTATTTCCACTGAGTGAAATTTTAGTAATATTTCATTTGTATGTTAGCACTGTTAGCCTTAATTAGCAGGTAATGATAGCGTGATGCCTACATGGATGGTTCCACAGTTATTGAGATAATATGCCCATCATAGTTTTTAATACCCACACCCAAGCCACCCGTTTTAAGAACCCACACATAGTCTGTGTAAATATGTGTTAATGACATTCCCCAATCAAGGTTACATAGCCTCCCACACCAAGAGAAACATACTTAAAGTTAATTTTGTTAAATAAACCCAAGTAAACCTCAGGTTTCCTTCATAAGTACACTTTATAGTATACTTGAAAGTGTGCTATTTCAATACTTCTTGGGATTAAATTGTCCCACTTTTTAGTTTATAAAAGTATACTTGTAAGTACACTTTAAATGTAAGCATAGTAAAGTTTGACTATACAATTAGTTTTGTTTATGCTGTAGAAGTTGCAAGATTGTAGGTACTAATGTAGTTGGGAGTGTTCATTCATCTCATCCAGGTCAGCCCAAAGTTGCTCAAGCTCCACCCATTTATATGGGTTTGCCAGACAGTGTCAGTCACTGCCAAGATGGTGACATCCAAAACCAGCACACTTGAGCTTCAAACCCACTCATCAGAAAATCTATGGGTAATGACACAGAAGGTTTGTCCATTACACCCACACTGACTATGGTATTGATAATTGATTGAGCAGAACTACAACCCCTGGCAAAAATTATGGAATCACCGGCCTCGGAGGATGTTCATTCAGTTGTTTAATTTTCATATCAGATCTGCTCGTTAGTCTGCATATAAAAGGAGTGATCACACCTTGGAGAGCTGTTGCACCAAGTGGACTGACATGAATCATGGCTCCAACACGAGAGATGTCAATTGAAACAAAGGAGAGGATTATCAAACTCTTAAAAGAGAGTAAATCATCACGCAATGTTGCAAAAGATGTTGGTTGTTCACAGTCAGCTGTGTCTAAACTCTGGACCAAATACAAACAACATGGGAAGGTTGTTAAAGGCAAACATACTGGTAGACCAAGGAAGACATCAAAGCGTCAAGACAGAAAACTTAAAGCAATATGTCTCAAAAATCGAAAATGTACAACAAAACAAATGAGGAACGAATGGGAGGAAACTGGAGTCAACGTCTGTGACCGAGCTGTTAGAAACCGCCTAAAGGAAATGGGATTTACATACAGAAAAGCTAAACGAAAGGCATCATTAACACCTAAACAGAAAAAAAAACAAGGTTACAATGGGCTAAGGAAAAGCAATTGTGGACTGTGGATGACTGGATGAAAGTCATATTCAGTGATGAATCTCGAATCTGCATTGGGCAAGGTGATGATGCTGGAACTGTTGTTTGGTGCCTTTCCAATGAGATTTATAAAGATGACTGCCTGAAGAGAACATGTAAATTTCCACAGTCATTGATGATATGGGGCTGCATGTCAGGTAAAGGCACTGGGGAGATGGCAGTCATTACATCATCAATAAATGCACAGGTTTATGTTGATATTTTGGACAATTGAAAGGATGTTTGGGGATGATGAAATCATTTTTCAAGATGATAATGCATCTTGCCATAGAGCAAAAACTGCAAAAACATTCCTTGCACAAAGACACGTAGGGTCAATGTCATGGCACAGGGTCAATGTCAATGAGCAGATCTGATTTGATGCAGGTGTTAATTTGGGGGATGAAAATTTACAGGGTGATTCCATCATTTTTTCCTCAGAATTGAGTGATTCCATATTTTTTTTCCTCTGCTTGGTCTAAAAAAGTAACCATTACTGACTGCCACAATCTTTTATCTTGATTTCTTATAGTGTTTCTTAAAGCCAGAAAGTTGCCATTTGAAAAGACTTTAGTTTTGTGTCATGTCTGTGATCTGCTTTTTTTTTCTACAAAATTAAACAACTGAATGAACATCCTCTGAGGCCGGTGATTCCATAATTTTTGCCAGGGGTTGTATGTGAGAATGGTCTTACCTCTGTCTAGTACAGTATTTTTCAAACGTTTTCAGACCAAGGACCAGTGAAAATTTGAAAAATAAAAACAAACCTCACAGATCACCTAACTTCCTAAATATCGAAAAAAAATAAAAAAATAAAATACATACAAGTTGAGTCAATGATGAAAATAATACATATATAGGGATGCACGATCCACTTTTATTTTTAACTTCCAATCCAATCCCTGAATTTGGATATGTGCAGATACCGATGCTATTCCGATACCAGAGCTCTAATTGCTTTAATATTATTATTATTATCATTATTGTTGATTTTATGATATTTTGTATTCCCAGTTATGGAGAAGGTACATCTAAGATTCAAGCGCCTCTCCCTCTGTCTCTTTCAATTCAATTTCAATTGAAACATACGTTTAATATTGTCAAAGCAAGTGTTGGAGCAAAAAAAAAAAAAAAGTCCTCTCCCTCTCTCTCATGCTCGCTTTCTTCCTCTCTCTCTCCCTTGCTCTCTCTGTTTCTGTCTCTTGCTCTCTCTCCCTCACTCCCAATTTTCCTGCTGAGCAAACTTGCAACTTTTTGGAAAAACAAAGGCTTTCAACTGTAAAATAAACTGTAAATTTCTAAATGTATCATCAGTGACGCTCATGCAAGGCACTCTGGATTAATACTGAAGGATTTTTATGGAGTTGTTTTTCCCATTCAGAGGAGAGAACGTGAAACTCTGTTCAGCTGTGCACCTGTGCTGTGCTATGAGTTGCTGTTTCATAGCATTTCACAGCCTCGGGACGTTGACACGGCTAATTTTTCATAACAACTCAGTTCAGTTTTCGGAAAATCTGTGCTCGGCGGTACAGACAATTTGAACCCGAGAGCCGGGCGGAAATTTGCTGTGACCGTGGCTTAAAACCCTCGACTGCAGTACGGAAGAAACAGCTCGGCTTCAGTTCAGAAACCCCCCCCCCCCCCCCTTGCCTCCTCACGCTCAGCAGTAAACAGCAGAGAGCAATCAGTGCTTGAGAGGTTTTACAGATGTAGCTTCTCTCTGGTATCGGAAATGCCGCAGGTTGTATCAGTATTTTCCAAGACTTGAATTACGTTGGTATCGGAAGCCAACCCCGGTACTGGATCGGATCGGTCCCAACCTTACATATATATTGCTGTCTATTAGACCTTGGAGCTATTTTTAAACAGTTTAAGAAACAATTTTCAATTAGAATATGAAATTAATTTAAAATGTTAATATTTTACCAATATACTCACAGACCACTAGGAATCGCACACAGACCACCAGTGATCCACTGCCCACTGTTTGAGAAACGCTGGTCTATTAGATATCCAACAAAATATTCTTGTAAAACATGTCCACATTTTCTCTGTAGTTCTTGCCAATTGGATGGTAGCCTATGTTCATTTGTTGTGTCCTTTGGTCTCTGCTTGTTTTTTGGCTCTGTGAAGCTATTGCTTGCATACAGTAGTGATGTCCATTAACTCTCGGCATGCTGGGAAACAGTTTATTCCAGGTTTAAGATTCTTAATCATTTTCCCAGAAAATTTATTTCTGGTTATTTTTAACCACATTAGTGATATAAGATTGTAAATACTATGCAGGGGTGCCACCAGGGATTTTGGGACCCATGAAAAGAAATCTTACTGGGCCACCCCCATATTATTTTGTCAGTGTTATAATTGTATTAGGGGCCTCTCTGGGCCCATGTCAATAATGGGCCCCCAGAATCCTTCTCCTTATTCTTGCCTTTTCTGCAACCCTGATAGTATGAAAATAATTATAGTGGTGACTCCAAGTTTTTCTTCTAACTTGAATTGTAAGGGCAGGGACAATTTTGGCAATGCACACTATTGTGTAACCTGTCTTGTGGAAATTCAGCAAAAACACCACAGTGATCTGAATACAAGTGACATAATTTGGAGTTTACGGAGCATGTTACAGGACTTGACACACTGTGCTCACACCAGCAGAGCAAACATGTTTCTGCGGGATAGGAATGCTTGCACAATGGACTATTGCACACACCCATGTACTGTACACGCATTCTGGGGCACCATTTCCAACAGCGTGAGGGCAAGGCAAGTCTACCATTGGCTAATCTCTGGCCAATGTCATCTCTGCTCTCTTTTCTCATCCCACAACTAACCAAACAGAGTGCTGCGGGCGTCGCTGATAAGCTTTGTTTATCAGGCCACCTGGGCACACATTTGGTCAGCCAGGGAGGATGCTTGTTAACAGCAGTGGCAGATGGACATGCATTACTAACAACGTGTTACGTGTCCAAAAACTGAGCAGCGAAATGCAGCCCGTTTCAGGTCGTTTGGGAATTTCTCAAATCCCGAGACTGCACTGAATAAAAGGCTGAGTAGAGATACAGGACCAACTCAGAATAATATAATAAAAAAGAAAATTAATTACTCTGCACTCAAGTTTCAGGTCACTAATTCAAAATGCCCCCCCCGCTTATAGAGTTTATGTATGTCAAAGCTGTCTCTGTGGAGACAGCTTTGACATAAAGTAACCTTTCTGAATAACAAAAGCGAAATAATTACGAGTTGTACTGATATGAGGCAGCAGATAGATGAGCTTCAGAACAGCACAGACGACTGTGACGTACAAAGGATAGAGGAAGGATTACATAACATCTTTATTCTAACAGGCAGAATCAGGGATGTCAACCCTGAGCGGCTACATGCAGAACAAGAATTTGGCTAAGGTGATGAATTACAATAGGAAAGCATTAACAAAGAATGTGAAGGAAACTTTTTGTTGTTGTTTTTAATTTACCCTCAAAGTTAGTGTTCAATATTTAACCAATGTATGACGTCACACAGAATACCAGGGTGTGATGCAACCACCCATGTGCCTGTACAGCCCAGAGAACAGCTTGTGAATAAGGAGAGCCTCACCGTGACAGATAACTCATTAACACAATAACAACGTATTGCTTAGTGTTCTTAAGCAATACTTTGACACAAAGTCCAATTATTTTGTCACGTATTTCCTATCAGACGCCCATTATCTGTGCCTGAAGATAAAATCTGGAAAATAGAAGCAAAACGTTCTTCTCATGTTCCATGAAAAGTGCTGATGTTCATCAAACCACACTGTCTCTTTACAAACCTGGTTTCACAGCATGGGACTCACTGCTAAATGTGCATGTGTGAAATACAAGTTAGTTGCTGTATTAAGATTTAAAACGCTATTCATAGTGCCTTTAAATTTGATTAGCTTTGTTTCTGATTAAGCAGGGCTGGTGGTGGTGGTGGGGAATCAGTCTTTAGGAGAAAATTATGGAATCACTTTGTAGTATGCATTTCTAAAACAAACACCAACACAAAGCTAAAAGTACATATTGTAGTCCATGGGCCAAGCAGTTTTCAGTACCACTTAAGGTGGCAAACCAAAAGTGACAATCCAGCCTCAGTATATAGTGCATCCAGAAAGTATTCACAACACTTCACTTTTTCAACATTTTGTTATGTTTCAGCCTTATTCCAAATTGGATACCTCAAAATTCTACACACAATACCCCATAATGAGAATGTGAAAAAAGTTTGAGATATTTGCAAATGTATTTAAAATAAAATAAAAAACTAAGAAATCACACGTACATAAGTATTCACAGCCTTTGCCATGAAGCTCCAAACTGAGCTCAGGTGCATCCTGTTTCCACTGATAATCCTTGAGATGTTTCTACAGTTTAATTGAAGTCCACGTGGGGTAAATTCAGTTGATTGGACACGATTTGGAAAGACACACACGTCTACATAAAAGGTCCCACAGTTGACAGTGCATGTCAGAGCACAAACGAAGCATGAAGTCAAAGGAGTTGTCTGGATACCTCAGAGACAGGATTGTCTGGAGGCACAAATCTGGGGAAGGATACAGAAATATTTCTGCTGCTTTGAAGGTCCCAATGAACACAGTGGCCTCCATCATCCATAAATGGAAGACGTTCGGATCCACTAGGATTCTTCCTAGAGCTGGCTGCCCATCTAAAGAGTGATCGGAAGAGAAGGACCTTAGTCAGGGAGGTTATCAAGAATCTGACCAAGAGCCTGTATGGTGGAGTGGCCAGACGGAAGCCACTCCTTAGTAAAAGGCACATGGCAGCCCACCTGAAGTTTGCCAAAAGGCACCTGAAAGACTCTCAGGCTAGAGGGCTGCATTGGTGTTGGGTCTACAACCCCTGGCAATAATTATGGAATCACCGGCCTCAGAGGATGTTCATTCAGATGTTTAATTTTGTAGAAAAAAAGCAGATCACAGACATGACACAAAACTAAAGTCATTTCAAATGGCAACTTCCTGGCTTTAAGAAACACTATAAGAAATCAGGAAAAAAAAATTGTGGCAGTCAGTAACGGTTACTTTTTTAGACCAAGCAGAGGGAAAAAAATATGGACTCACTCAATTCTGAGGAATAAATTATGGAATCACCCTGTAAATTTTCATCCCCAAAACTAACACCACCTGCATCAAATCAGATCTGCTCGTTAGTCTGCATCTAAAAAGGAGTGATCACACCTTGGAGAGCTGTTGCACCAAGTGGACTGACATGAATCATGGCTCCAACACGAGAGATGTCAATTGAAACAAAGGAGAGGATTATCAAACTCTTAAAAGAGGGTAGATCATCATGCAATGTTGCAAAAGATGTTGGTTGTTCACAGTCAGCTGTGTCTAAACTCTGAACCAAATACAAACAACATGGGAAGGTTGTTAAAGGCAAACATACTGGTAGACCAAGGAAGACATCAAAGTGTCAAGACAGAAAACTTAAAACAATATGTCTCAAAAATCGAAAATGCACAACAAATGAGGAACGAATGGGAGGAAACTGGAGTCAACGTCTGTGACCGAACTGTAAGAAACCGCCTAAAGGAAATGGGATTACATACAGAAAAGCTAAACGAAAGCCATCATTAACACCTAAACAGAAAAAAACAAGGTTACAATGGGCTAAGGAAAAGCAATCGTGGACTGTGGATGAAAGTCATATTCAGTGATGAATCTCGAATCTTCATTGAGCAAGGTGATGATGCTGGAACTTTTGTTTGGTGCCGTTCCAATGAGATTTATAAAGATGACTGCCTGAAGAGAACATGTAAATTTCCACAGTCATTGATGATATGGGGCTGCATGTCAGGTAAAGGCACTGGGGAGATGGCTGTCATTACATCATCAATAAATGCACAAGTTTACATTGATATTTTGGACACTTTTCTTATCCCATCAATTGAAAGGATGTTTGGGGATAATGAAATCATTTTTCAAGATGATAATGCATCTTGCCATACAGCAAAAACTGTGAAAACATTCCTTGCAAAAAGACACATAGGGTCAATGTTATGGCCTGCAAATAGTCCGGATCTTAATCCAATTGAAAATCTTTGGTGGAAGTTGAAGAAAATGGTCCATGACAAGGCTCCAACCTGCAAAGCTGATCTGGCAACAGCAATCAGAGAAAGTTGGAGCCAGATTGATGAAGAGTACTGTTTGTCACTCATTAAGTCCATGCCTCAGAGACTGCAAGCTGTTATAAAAGCCAGAGGTGGTGCAACAAAATACAACCCCTGGCAAAAAGTATGGAATCACCGGCCTCGGACGATGTTCCTTCAGTTGTTTAATGTTGTAGAAAAAAAGCAGATCACAGACATGACACAAAACTAAAGTCATTTCAAATGGCAACTTTCTCGCTTTAAGAAACACTATAAGAAATCAGGAAAAAAAATTGTGGCAGTCAGTAACGGTTACTTTTTTAGACCAAGCAGAGGGAAAAAAATCTGGAATCACTCAATTCTGAGGAAAAAATTATGGAATCATGAAAAACAAAAGAACGCTCCAACACATCACTAGTATTTTGTTGCACCACCTCTGGCTTTTATAACAGCTTGCAGTCTCAGCTTGCACAGTCTCCCCAGTGCCTTTACCTGGAGCCCCATATCATCAATGACTGTGGAAATTTACATGTTCTCTTCAGGCAGTCATCTTTATAAATCTCATTGGAACGGCACCAAACAAAGGTTCCAGCATCATCAATTTGCCCAATGCAGATTCGAGATTCATCACTATATGACTTTCATCCAGTCATCCACAGTCCACAATTGCTTTTCCTTAGCCCATTGTAACCTTGTTTTTTTTCTGTTTAGGTATTAATGATGGCTTTCATTTAGCTTTTCTGTATGTAAATCCCATTTCCTTTAGGCAGTTTCTTATAGTTCGGTCACAGACGTTGACTCCAGTTTCCTCCCATTCGTTCCTCATTTGTTTTGTTGCACATTTTCGAGATTTTGAGACATATTGCTTTAAGTTTTCTGTCTTGACGCTTTGATGTCTTCCTTGGTCTACCAGTATGTTTGCCTTTAACAACCTTCCCATGTTGTTTGTATTTGGTCCAGAGTTTAGACACAGCTGACTGTGAACAACCAACATCTTTTGCAACATTGCGTGATGATTCACCCTCTTTTAAGAGTTTGATAATTCTCTCCTTTGTTTCAATTGACATCTCTCGTGTTGGAGCCATGATTCATGTCAGTCCACTTGGTGCAACAGCTCTCCAAGGTGTGATCACTCCTTTTTAGATGCAGACTAACGAGCAGATCTGATTTGATGAAGGTGTTAGTTTTGGGGATGAAAATTTACAGGGTGATTCCATAATTTATTCCTCAGAATTGAGTGAGTCCATATTTTTTTCCCTCTGCTTGGTCTAAAAAAGTAACAGTTACTGACTGCCACAATTTTTGTCTTGATTTATTATAGTGCTTTGTAAAGCCAGAAAGTTGCCATTTGAAATGACTTTAGTTTTGTGTCATGTCTGTGATCTGCTTTTTTTCTACAAAATTAAACAACTGAATGAACATCCTCCGAGGCCGGTGATTCCATAATTTTTGCCAGGGGTTGTAGCTGGGTCCCACTTGACCCAATGCAAATCTTGGGTGAGCAGGCGAAACTTCAGAACTTTGCAGCGGGCGAGAGCGGGCGGCTAAAAATAAACACTGCGGGAGCAGAAGCGGCAAGATGATTCAACAAAGGAGAACCGTGTAAAGTATGCATCTCTATCCTCTGCTTTCACTGTAAATAATTTAACAAGAGCAGTGGACAGAGAGAGACATAACGGAGCGCAGCCCTTATAAGGGCATGCAGTTACTCGCTGCTTTGTGACACAGACATACATAGACTCGCTGTGCTCTGCTGTGTCTCTGTCTGTTCACTGCTCCTGTTAAATTAGATCTGTCACACGAAACTGTCTTTAAACTGAAAATAATCAAATAGTAACACTATTCCTGACCATTGCGTCAAAAGACATACAGGCCAGGGATTCAACGAAACAAACGAAACAAACAATCCTATGAATTTCTTTATAAATGGCCTAAATTACATGTTTTCTCCCGTGGGACAGGAGAATACACAAAATCAATGCATATCTATTATTCTGCGCTCAGCATTTTGCAGGAGCAGACGGGACTGTAACACACACATTGCGGGTGCGAGCCGGATTGGTCAGAAATTCAGTGGGAGCAGAACAAAGAATATAGTCCTGCGCAGACCATGAGAAACAAAATTCTCTGGTCTGATGAAACAAAGATTGAACTCTTTGGCATGAATGCCAGGCGTCATGTTTGGAGGAAACCAGGCACCATCCTTACAGTGAAGCATGGTGGTGGCAGCATCATGCTTTGGGGATGTTTTTCAGCAGCAGGAACTGGGAGACTAGTCAGGATTGAGGGAAAGATGAATGCAGCAATGTACAGAAACATCCTGAATGAAAACCTGCTCCAGAGCGCTCTTGACTTGCATGGGTTGACAGTTCATTTTTCAGCAGGACAATGACCCGAAGCACAAGATATCAAAGGAGTGTCCCAGCCAGAGCCCAGACCTGAATCCGATATGGAACATCTCTGGAGAAATCCGAAAATGGCTGTGCATCGACTGTCCATTCAACCTGATGGAGCTTGAGAGGTGCTGCAAAGAGGAATGGGGAAAAACTGCACAAAGACAGGTGCACCAAGATTATGACATCATATTCAAGAAGATTTGAGGCAGTAATTACTGCCAACAGTGCATCAACAAAGTATTCAGCAAAGGGTCACATGTACTTATGTACATGCGATTTCTTAGTTTTTTATTTTTAATACATTTGCACAAATTAAACAAACAAAAAACTTTTTCATGTTGTCATTAGGAGGTGTGAGTAGAATTTTGAGGGGAAAAATTAATTTGTCCATTTTGGAATAAGGCTGTAACATAAACTGTGGTAAAAGTGAAGCACTATGAATACAATCCCAATTTCAATGAAGTTGGGACATTGTGTAATATGTAAATAAAAACAGAATACAATGGATTTGCAAATCCTCTTCAACCTATATTCAACTGAATACACCACAAAGACAAGATTTTTAATGTTCAAACTGATACAGTGAGGAAAATAAGTATTTGAACACCCTGCGGTTTTGCAAGTTCTCCCACTTAGAAATCATGGAGGGGTCTGAAATTTTCATCTTAGGTGCATGTCCACTGTGACAGACATAATCTAAAAAAAAAAAAAAAACAATTCCAGAAATCACAATGTATGATTTTTTAATAATTTATTTGTATGTTACTGCTGCAAATAAGTATTTGAACACCTACCAACCAGCAAGAATTCTGGCTCTCACAGACATGTTAATTTTTCTTTAAGAAGCCCTCTTATTCTGCACTCTTTACCTGTATTAACTGCACCTGTTTGAACTTGTTACCTGTATAAAAGATACCTGTTCACACACTCAATCAATCACACTCCAACCTGTCCACCATAGCCAAGACCAAAGAGCTGTCTAAGGACACCAGGGACAAAACTATAGACCTGCACAAGGCTGGGATGGACTACAGGACAACAGGCAAGCAGCTTGGTAGAAGGCAATAACTGTTATGATTAGAAAGTGGAAGAAACACAAGATGACTGTCAATCTCCCTCGGTCTGGGATTCCATGCAAGATCTCATTTTGTGGGGTAAGGATGATTCTGAGAAAGCTCAGAAGTACACAGGAGGACCTGGTCAATGACCTGAAGAGAGCTGGGACCACAGTCACAAAGATTACATTAGTAACACATGATGCTGTCATGGTTTAAAATTCTGCAGGGCAGCAAGGTCCCCCTGCTCAAGCCACCACATGTCCAGGCCCATTTGAAGTTCACCATTGACCATCAGGATGATCCAGAGGAGGCATGGGAGAAGGTCATGTGGTCAGATGAGACCAGAATAGAGCTTTTTGGAATCAACTCCACTTACCATGTTTAGAGGATGAGAACAATCCCAAGAAAACCATCCCAACCTTGAAGCATGGGGGTGGAAACATCATACTCTGGGGGTGATCTTCTGCAAAGGGGACAGGACGACTGCACTGTATTGAAGGGAGGATGGATGGGGTCATGTATTGCGAAATTTTGGCAAACAACCTCCTTCCCTCAGTAAGAGCACTGAAGATGGGTCATGGCTGGGTCTTCCAGCATGACAATGACCCCAAACACACACCCAGGGCAACTAAGGAGGGGTTCCGTAAGAAGCATTTCAAGGTCCTGGAGTGGCCTGTCCAGTCTCCAGACCTGAACTCAACAGAAAATCTTTGGAGGGAGCTGAAACTCCAAACCTGAAAGATCTAGAGAAGATCTGTATGGAGGAGTGGACCAAATCCCTGCTGCAGTGTGTGCAAACCTGGTGAAAAACTAGAGGAAACGTTTGACCTCTGTAATTGCAAACAAAGGCTGCTATACCAAATATTAAGATTGATTTTTACAGGTGTTCAAATACTTATTTGCAGCAGTAACACACAAATAAATTATTAAAAAATCCTACATTGTGATTTCGGGATTTTTTTTTTTTTTTGATTATGTCTCTCACAGTGTACATGCACCTCAGATGAAAATTTCAGACCCCTCCATGATTTCTAAGTGGGAGAACTTGCAAAATTGCAGGGTGTTCAAATACTTATTTTCCTCACTGTAGACTTTATTGTTTTTGTGCAAATATTTGCTCATTTTGAAATGGATGCCTGCAAAACACAGTGGTAGGCACAGCTAACCAAAAAGTTAGGTTCGATAACAGATAATCAGCTAACTGAAAAGTTATCTTTTATAAAGCTAAACCGATAAACCACCCAAAAATGTATCGGAAGCTACAGTTAACTGATAACTTCCAGTATTGTCTATAGTATGTTTGCAACTACTAACAAGCTGATTTTGAGTTTTAACACCACTATCACTTCTGGTACGATCAAAGGTGACCACAGACCCAAACAATGAGTCAGCACTTCTGTCTTTGTGCACCCTGCCCACTGCTGGACGCTCCAGTTTACTACATAGCTTCCAGCAGGGAAGCAGTTGAGAGGAGCAGCGAAGCTCAACTCTCTACTCAATAGCAGTGTCGCCGTGAGGCGGAGGTCTTGGAAAATAAAGCAGTGCTGACTTTGCTGACATGGTTTTGAGTTATCAATAAAATGAATACCGATAGAATAACTTCATTAATGTCAATTCTGTCATTTGTTCAAAGTTAAAATACAACATATACCATTTAATGTTAAATAATGCACTAATTCTGAAGTTTTGTAACAAACACAGACAGATGCCAAAGGGATTATGGGTAAAACGTGCCGCTGCTAACACTGATTGGTTGACTCATTCATTCTATGTAAAAAACCAACACGTTAATGTGAGGTGTGTGTTGGTGTTTACTAGGGATGGGTATGGAGAACCAGTTCCTTTCGGGTATCATTAAGAAATTATTCGATCCACCGACATCGATAAGCTTTTTGCTTAACGATTCTGCTATCGGTCCTTCAGAGTGGCCGTTATTTTAGGGGGTGTTTGTCAGGAAAATGATAATTTCTCTACATTGATTATAGACCCTGCAGCGGGTCCGTAATCAACTTTTCTGCAGCACGGCTTTGCTTTGAACCTTGAACCAATCGAAGCAGTGGTTCGCAGATTGAAGCAGTGCTTCAACCTATTGCTTCGTTTATTCTTTCTTTCGCTTAATTTTCCCCCGCTAAAACCCTAAAGAGCATACGTCTGTGAATATTATTTACCTTTTTTTATGTTAAACCGACCTGTTATGGTGTTCTGAAACAGTTGATAGATGTATTTTATAACTTAAAAACGTGAGCGATGCTAACGCGTTAGCATGTCTATGGCATTTTCAATGTTAAAAGTTAGCGTTAAGCAGTTGCAGCTGTCATCACGTTAGGGTGCATTTGTTTACAAATTGTAATTTTTTTTAATTTATTTTTCTTTATATATTAATAATCTAATGATTATTATATACAATATATGGTTATTATATACAATTTTAGAGAAAGAGACAAAAAGAACCTGAATAGAAACAAGAAGAAATATAAAACCAACTAACAATGAACATACATAAATACATACATACAGAAATAAATAACACCTAGGGACTCTTACGCCTCCATTTCATCCCTGTCTTATTTAAGTTTAATGTCAGTTTGTTTCGGTCAAACCATATTTTCAATGTGTTAATTTCTTCAGTGATTTCCTCCAGAACTATCTGCAAAGCTAGAAAACTGCTGCATCCTTGTAAGAGCAGAATACACCTGGAATAAATTTGAATAAGGAAAGTTTTTTTTTTTTTCTCACCTAAATGGATGCTGCACTCACTCCAGTTTATTGTCTGGAATAGTCCCAGATTGCATTTCAGAGCTTCTAGAATTGAAACATTTTCGTGCAGGTGGTGTTGGGGGGTAATTTTGGGTTTCAGCTTTTTTTTTTGTTTTTCACCACTTTCATCCCTGAATATGTCAATCGTGAGTCACTTTTGTGCGGATTAAAGTTACTAACTGGGACTCCTGTCTTGTTGCGAGAAAGAAACAAGAACCGTCCTCCGTTCTGTTCACATAGCTCCAAACGCTGCGCGGCTCTCTGCCAAGTCAAGTTAGAACGATGGAGTCCAGTCGGAATTAATAACTTCAAAGCGAAATACCATTGTTTATTTTTATTTATGTCCAGAGATCAAGGATACAGTGACCAATTTCATATTTATTTACTTTAAGACTCAATGAAATACATAGGAACCTGTAAAGCCTACTTTTAGTACAAAATTCATGAGGTATCGATAAGGGAATTGATAAGGAATCGGATCGATAAGCAGAATCGATAATGGCATCGATATCGATAAAATCTTATCAATACCCATCCCTAGTGTTTACATATAAATGTGCTTTTGTAAAATATGCTATTTTTCATCTACAGCCAGTAGATGGCAGTACAGACCATGAAAACTTGCCAAAACAAAATTCCAGATAATCCGTGTCTGCTACGTTTAAGATGTGTGGAATTTAATATACGCAAACTGAAGATCAGACATCTTATATGTATTACTCTGCAACAAAGACAACAGACAATGTTTGACATAAGCAGGATTCTAAAAAGCAAACAGGAATCGATTGCAATGATTCCAATTGAAAATAATGGAGAAGCAACCTGGGTTTCTTCTGGCATTTGTACATAAAACAAACACAATAACAACATCTATAAACCCAGAGAATATAGTCATGAGAGTTTTAGGCACAATATACAAAGAGTATAATGCTGTTGACCGTGTGGAGCCTGATCCGAGCATCTCAAATGCATTTCTTCTGTCACAAATGTATTGAGATTACCCATAATGCACTGGGCACAGCATGTCCACACTAAAACCTTCAAAATGAGTGCATTACTTTAAAACTACACTCAACAAAAATATAAACGCAACGCTTTTGCTCCCATTTTGTATGAGATGAACTGAAAGATCTAAAACTTTTCCACATACACAATATCACCATTTCCCTCAAATATTGTTCACAAACCAGTCTAAATCTGTGATAGTGAGCATGTCTCCTTTGCTGAGATAATCCATCCCACCTCACAGGTGTGCCATAACAAGATGCTGATTAGACACCATGATTAGTGCACAGGTGTGCCTTAGACTGTCCACAATAAAAGGCCACTCTGAAAGGTGCAGTTTTGTTTTATTGGGAGGGGATACCAGTCAGTATCTGGTGTGACCACCATTTGCCTCATGCAGTGCAACACATCTCCTTCGCATAGAGTTGATCAGGTTGTCAATTGTGGCCTGTGGAATGTTGGTCCAAACCTCTTCAATGGCTGTGCGAAGTTGCTGGATATTGGCAGGAACTGGTACATGCTGTAGTATACGCCGGTCCAGAGCATCCCAAACATGCTCAATGGGTGACATGTCCGGTGAGTATGCCGGCCATGCAAGAACTGGGACATTTTCAGCTTCCAAGAATTGTGTACAGATCCTTGCAACATGGGGCCGTGCATTATCCTGCTGCAACATGAGGTGATGTTCTTGGATGTATGGCACAACAATGGGCCTCAGGATCTTGTCACGGTATCTCTGTGCATTCAAAATGCCATCAATAAAATGCACCTGTGTTCTTCATCCATAACAGACGCCTGCCCATACCATAACCCCACCGCCACCATGGGCCACTCGATCCACAACATTGACATCAGAAAACCGCTCACCCACACGATGCCACACACGCTGTCTGCCATCTGCCCTGAACAGTGTGAACCGGGATTCATCCGTGAAGAGAACACCTCTCCAACCTGCCAAACGCCAGCGAATGTGAGCATTTGCCTACTCAAGTCGGTTACGACGACGAACTGGAGTCAGGTCGAGACCCCGATGAGGACGATGAGCATGCAGATGAGCTTCCCTGAGACGGTTTCTGACAGTTTGTGCAGAAATTCTTTGGTTATGCAAACTGATTGTTTCAGCAGCTGTCCGAGTGGCTGGTCTCAGACAATCTTGGAGGTGAACATGCTGGATGGGGAGGTCCTGGGCTGGTGTGGTTACACGTGGTCTGCGGTTGTGAGGCTGGTTGGATGTACTGCCAAATTCTCTGAAACGCCTTTGGAGACGGCTTATGGTAGAGAAATGAACATTCAATACAAGAGCAACAGCTCTGGTTGACATTCCTGCTGTCAGCATGCCAATTGCATGCATCCTCAAATCTTGCGACATCTGTGGCATTGAGCTGTGTGATAAAACTGCACCTTTCAGAGTGGCCTTTTATTGTGGACAGTCTAAAGCACACCTGTGCACTAATCATGGTGTCTAATCAGCATCTTGATATGGCACACCTGTGAGGTGGGATGGATTATCTCAGCAAAGGAGAAGTGCTCACTATCACAGATTTAGACTGGTTTGTGAACAATATTTGAGGGAAATGGTGATATTGTGTATGTGGAAAAACGTTTAGATCTTTGAGTTCATCTCATACAAAATGGGAGCAAAACCAAAAGTGCTGCGTTTATATTTTTATTGAGTGTAAAACATATATCTGATATTTTCACTTTATAAAACTTCAGATGTGATGTTAATTTAAATAACTTGTCCAAAATTAGTTTGGTTAAAATTTTAACTATAAGTTGAAACTATATGCCTCTAGATGACTTGGGTGATATTGCCAGCGTATCAGTATGGGGTCAAAAGAAATGAACTTTTTTTTCTTTTCTGTGACGTTCTCCTTTGCCTGCAGAGGATAGAGTGGTTTCTTCCAGATCCAGCTCTCATCTGTTTGCAGAGGATAGAACTGCACATCTACTACAAAACATTTAACAGGAAGGTACACAACTGATTTTAGACTTAATAAATGTTTGTAACTCTTAAGCTTTGTTCACCACGTCTGCAAAAATATGTTAGTGGTTTAAAAATTATTGGACCAAAACCCATCGGAAGATAATTGGTCCGATAATCATTTTCATAGTTATCTGAAAAGCTAATCCGATAATGAAAACATTATCTTTGATGGTTAGTGGATTAGCGGAACTGTGCCCACCACTGGCAACACATTTCAAAAAAAGGTGATACAGGGGCAATTGAACCTTGAGAAACATTGTTCTTAAACTGTTGGGCTATTTCTTCCACACAGTTATTCCCAAAGTGGTGATCCTCACCCCATTGTTGCTTGTGAACGGCTGAGCCTTTTCTGGATGATCCCTTTATACCCAATCATGACACTCACCTGTTTCTAATTAACCTGTTCACCTGTGGAATATTCCAAACAGGTGTTCTTGGAGCATTCGTCTACTTTCCCAGTCTTTTGTTGCCACTGTCTCAGCTTCCTTTGAAATGTGTTGCAGGCATCCATTTCAATATTAGCAAATATTTGCACAAAAACAAAAAGTCTATCAGACTGAACATTAAATATCTTGCCTTTGTGGTATATTCAATTGTCTATAGGTTGAAGAGGATTTGCAAATCATTGTATTCTGTTTTTATTTACATTTCACACAACGTCCCAACTTCACTGGAATTGGGGTTGTACTTTCTACAACCCCTGGCAAAAATTATAGAATCACTGGCCTCAGAGGATGTTCATTCAGTTGCTTAATTTTGTAGAAAAAAGCAGATCACAGACATGACACAAAACTAAAGTCATTTCAAATGACAACTTTCTGGCTTTACGAAACACTAAGAAATCAGGAAAAAAAAATTGTGGCAGTCAGTAACAGCAAGTTTTTTAGACCAAGCAGAGGGAAAAAAATATGGAATCACTCAATTCTGAGGAAAAAATTATGGAATCATGAAAAACAAAAGAACGCTCCAACACATCACTAGTATTTTGTTGCACCACCTCTGGCTTTTATAACAGCTTGCAGTCTCTGAGGCATGGACTTAGTGAGTGACAAACAGTACTCTTCATCAATCTAGCTCCAACTTTCTCTGATTGCTGTTGCCAGATCAGCTTTGCAGGTTGGAGCCTTGTCATGGACCATTTTCTTCAACTTCCACCAAAGATTTTCAATTGGATTAAGATCCGGACTATTTGCAGGCCATGACATTGACCCTATGTGTCTTTTTGCAAGGAATGTTTTCACAGTTTTTGCTCTATGGCAAGATGCATTATCATCTTGAAAAATGATTTCATTATCCCCAAACATCCTTTCAATAGATGGGATAAGAAAAGTGTCCAAAATATCAATGTAAACTTGTGCATTTATTGATGATGTAATGACAGCCATCTCCCCAGTGCCTTTACCTGACATGCAGCCCCATATCATCAATGACTGTGGAAATTTACATGTTCTCTTCAGGCAGTCATCTTTATAAATCTCATTGGAACGGCACCAAACAAAAGTTCCAGCATCATCACCTTGCCCAATGCAGATTCGAGATTCATCACTGAATATGACTTTCATCCAGTCATCCACAGTCCACGATTGCTTTTCCTTAGCCCATTGTAACCTTGTTTTTTTTCTGTTTAGGTATTAATGATGGCTTTTCGTTTAGCTTTTCTGTATTAAATCCCATTTCTTTTAGGTGGTTTCTTACAGTTCGCTCACAGACGACTCCAGTTTCCTCCCATTCGTTCCTCATTTGTTTTGTTGTGCATTTTCGATTTTTGAGACATATTGCTTTAAGTTTTCTGTCTTGATGCTTTGATGTCTTCCTTGGTCTACCAGTATGTTTGCCTTTAACAACCTTCCCATGTTGTTTGTATTTGGTCCAGAGTTTAGACACAGCTGACTGTGAACAACCAACATCTTTTGCAACATTGCGTGATGATTTACCCTCTTTTAAGAGTTTGATAATCCTCTCCTTTGTTTCAATTGACATCTCTCGTATTGGAGCCATGATTCATGTCAGATCCCCAAAACTCATTGGTTTGTTAGGTTTTTTTTAAATCACCTAAATATAGGTTGATATCACCTAGAAAGATAAAAGACAGCCAGTTCCTCAAAGCAACCAGGCAAACGCCGACTCCAGCCAGGCAAAACTTGCAATATTTGCTCTGAAAACATATACATGGCAGTGAAAACTAACCTCAAAACTACATACAAGTTTTCCCAAGAACAGACTCATGAGGAACCCCATGCCTACAGCAGAGTGTCCAAATGAAATATTGTTGAAAACGTCACATTGCCGCCAATCCACTAAGTTTGACCTCAACCACAAAAAACACCTTCCAGGAGATACCAAACGTACTCTCACATTCATAACATTCTTGGATCCACTGTGTCAAAAGGAGGACTGCATGTCTATAGGCCACTTCCAGGTAATGGATGCTCAAAGTGCTTTACAATGATGCCTCAAAATTACTTCTCCAAAAGGTTGCATTAAAATGCAGTAACAGGAGCACAGATGCTTTGCCAGTCTACAGATAATGGTGGAAACAATCAGTGTCTCTTTACCTGTTGGTGTTTGGACAAGATATCAAGCATGCATTAATGAAAGTTGTGTGAACAGCGAACATGCGCTTTGTATGAGGTCATACAGAGCTTTCTTTTAATTCTTTTATAATTTGCTAGGTGGATTTTCCTTTGATCTCTTGTACACGAATGGTGTGTGTGTGTGTGTGTATATATATATATACACAGTGAGGAAAATAAGTATCTGAACACCCTGTGATTTTGCAAGTTCTCCCACTTAGAAATCATGGAGGGATCTGAAATTTTCATCTTAGGTGCATGACAATTCTAAGGTGGAACTATGCTAGTATATAAAGGTATATCTAAATATCTAAAAAGGAAGCATAAAATAGGAGAGTAGAAAAGAGTAGAGCAGAGCTACTTAGGTGCCTGGTCTTGAGAACCAGGGATGGCAGGTTGAAAAGCTCTTATCCCATGGGAACTCTCTCTACCCACCCAAGTGGCTGAAGTGGCACTGTGAGAGACATAATCTAAAAAAAAAAAAAAAAAAAAAAAAAAAAAAATCCAGAAATCACAATGTATGATTTTTTTTAATCATTTATTTGTATGTTACTGCTGCAAATAAGTATTTGAACACCTACCAACCAGCAAGAATTCTGGCTCTCACAGACCTGTTAATTTATCTTTAAGAAGCCCTCTTATTCTGCACTCTTTACCTGTATTAACTGCACCTGTTTGAACTTGTTACCTGTATAAAAGACACCTGTTCACACAATCAATCACACTTCAACCTGTTCACCATAGCCAAGACCAAAGAGCTGTCTAAGGACACCAGGGACAAAACTGTAGACCTGCACAAGGATGGGATGGACTACAGGACAACAGGCAAGCAGCGTGGTAGACTGTTATGAATATTTATTAGAAAGTGGAAGAAATACAAGATGACTGTCAATCTCCCTCGGTCTGGGATTCCATGCAATATCTCACTTTGTGGGGTAAGGATGATTCTGAGAAAGCTCAGAACTACACAGGAGGACCTGGTCAATGACCTGAAGAGAGCTGGGACCACAGTCACAAAGATTACATTAGTAACACATGATGCTGTCATGGTTTAAAATAATGTAGGGCAGCAAGGTCCCCCTGCTCAAGCCACCACATGTCCAGGCCCTTTTGAAATTCACCAGTGACCATCTGGATGATCCAGAGGAGGCATGGGAGAAGGTCATGTGGACAGATGAGACCAGAATAGAGCTTTTTGGAATCAACTCCACTTGCCATGTTTAGAGGAAGAGAACAACCCCAAGAAAACCATCCCAACCTTGAAGCATGGGGGTGGAAACATCATACTCTGGGGGTGCTCTTCTGCAAAGGGGACAGGATGACTGCACCCTATTGAAGGGAGGATGGATGGGGTCATGTATTGCGAGATTTTGGCAAACAACCTCCTTTCCTCAGTAAGAGCATTGAAGATGGGTCATGGCTGGGTCTTCCAGCATGACAATGACCCCAAACACACAGCCAGGGCAACTAAAGAGGGGCGCCGTAAGAAGCATTTCAAGGTCCTGGAGTGGCCTGGCCAGTCCCAAGGCCTGAACTCAATAGAAAATCTTCGGAGGGAGCTGAAACTCCAAACCTGAAAGATTTGGAGACCTGTATGGAGGAGTGGACCAAAATCCCTGCTGCAGTGTGTGCAAACCTGGTGAAAAACTACAGGAAACGTTTGACCTCTGTAATTGCAAACAAAGGCTACTGTACCAAATATTAACATTGATTTTTACAGGTGTTCAAATACTTATTTGCAGCAGTAACATACAAATAAATTATTTAAAAAAGCATACATTGTGATTTCTGGATTTTTTTTTAGATTATGTCTCTCACAGTGGGCATGCACCTAAGATGAAAATTTCAGACCCCTCCATGATTTCTAAGTGGGAGAACTTGCAAAATCGCAGGGTGTTCAAATACTTATTTTCCTCACTGTATATAAAAATCAGATATCACTCTGACAAGTATTCAGATAATCCTCCAGTCAGCTGGATAATGTAAAAACAGCATTGTTACTCCTTTGGCAGACATACCCCACCTACTTTTAATGTTAGGTGCATAATCATTTCCAAAATTAGAATGTTAGAATGACAGTAGAGTCAACATTATTTCTGCGGTGGTGCAACACCCTCATGACTCTCTTTCAACAAGTTACCAAATCACACTTTGATGAGATGATGATTCATTTCCAATGAAGGAAGCAAAATATGCATTTTAAGCAAGAAAAAGGAGAAAGCACAAAGAGCACAGCAAAAATGTGTAGCTGTGACTAGACTTGTGCATTTATTTGACTCAAATCTGTTGAAGCAGCAGATAGTGTAAGGGTCAGATGGCATTAATCAGTAGCCTGTAAAGCAGGAGGTGAAAGAACTGAATATTGCCCCGGTATTATCCTTTAACCCAGATTCCTGCTGGTCTCATGCTTCAGCAAGCAAAAGCTTGGTGACTGCTGTCATATGGAGTGGAAGATGGGATGAATGTTTGCCACTACCTGCCTCTAAGTGGTAACTCTGTCACCTTTCACATCTGCCAGCTCACTAATAGAAGCGCCAAAAGGAAAATGTGTGCTCACGCACAGACGTGCATTCTCACACAACTGATGTACCCGGCGAGTAAGTGCGGCACGGTTAAACAGTATGTTATTTAAGAGTACTGCTTCTGACACATCAGCCAATGTCTGCTAAGTAAAAACACTGAGGAATGCAGCTTGTATTCAAGCAGAGCTGAGCAGGACTGGAAGAAAAAGTTGATCTATTTAAAGGGGCTGCGAGAGCCTTCCAGATGCTGAACTTTGTGGTATTCCATTTATTCCTAGTACTCAATGTCCCTGCCAGTGATATCTGAGTAACATCCGGTGAGCCGGGGAAATCCTAGGACTCAGGCTTCGAAACACTGCCAACGTCAAGCCTGTGCGTGCTGCCTTAAACTTTGATGTCAGACAGCAGAAATAAAATACTGCCCCTCAGGGCAGAAGCCAAAATAACAACAGACTGACTCAATACTCACTTGTGTTTACTGGTTCAGGGTCACATTATGCAAGGTTAGGTAGGCTGAGCATTGCACGATTGATGTAGTACCACATCACCAGTTGTGCACTGTGGTGTCTACTTTTGAGGACGATGGACAAAAACAAACAAAAAAAAGTCGTGGGGTTTCTTTGTGATTGCCTTTGACAACCTCTTTAGTGCCATTTTTAACTTGGCGATGATAACATCAACGATCCAATCAATTATGGACAGTTCTTTGGTGGTTGAGCTGAGGATGGTGATATTCTCAATTCTATATATTTTAAGTGACTATTGATCCAAGCTGTCCTCATTCTATCATTTATAAATGCAGCGACAACACCCAAAATACGCTTTCTCTCAGTGACTACTACATTTTATAGATGAATAAGATCTCTACAAGTGCCAATGATTTGTCTGTACTAGATTTCTGACAGAACATTCACTGCAGAGCCAGGACTGATTCTGGAGCAGGATTAATCCCTTTTGGCAAGTAAGGTAAGTGCTAGCTTCCAGAAATAAATTAACTTCCAGATATAATGTTTCCTAAGAGGTACTTCAACAAACACAAAACAAATTCTGGGCACGATCCAGCAGAGTGTCGTAGAAGTGCTACTATGATGCTTGTAACTCGGCATTCAAATATCTTGCCATGCATGCAAAAACATTAATCCAAGAGCTCAAGAAGCAGTTTCCTACAAGGAGTTACGTGGGGCTCTGACTTTTCTTGACCGGTCAGGAAAAATCCTCTTCACCTTGGCTACTCCGAATGCCAAGGAAGAGATGCTTGGTAAAATCAGCTGGGGTGTGCAGGTACTTGGCCCATGAAGGTAAATGAAGAATAGCAAACAAATAAACAGCCATTAATTTATGAGTAGATATTTTAAAGCAGGGGTCACCAACCATAACCCTGGAGATCACATGCCCTGCATGTTTTCCAGGTTTTGATGCTGGAAGGATGATTGATATATCAATAGTTTTCTAGCTCTTGATTGGCTGAGCACACCTGAATTACTTAATCAGCAGTAGGTGGCGCTTGGTTATCTCCAGGAGTAATGTTGGTAACACTGTTTTAAAGTGCGTAAAATAGAGCAAGTACAACATCCCTCATTTCATCATCCATGTTTTACTGGAGACATCATGATTTTCCAATTAGTTAGACATCACCCAACCCCAATACAAGGTCACAATACTTAGTCAACATAACATGTACATAAGTATTTCAATTACAACCCCAATTCCAATGAAGTTGGGATGTTGTGTAAAATGTAAATAAAAACAGAATGCAATGATTTGCAAATCCTCTTCAACTTATATTCAGTTGAATACACCGCAAAGACAAGATATTTAATGTTGAAACTGATAAACTTTATTGTTTTGAGAAAATATTTGCTCATTTTGAAATGGATGCCTGCAACACGTTTCAAAAAACCTGGGGCAGTGCTATGTTTACCACTATGTTACAGTGTTTGGGAACTGAGGACACTCATAATTGGGTATAAAAGGAGCATCCCCAAAAGTCTCTGCCGTTCACAAGCAAAGATGGGAGGAGGCTCACCACTTTGTGAACAACTGCATGAAAAAAATAGTCCAACAGTTTAAGAACAATATTTTTCAATGTTCAATTGCAAGGAATTTAGGGATTCCATCATCTACAGTCCACAATATAATCAGAAGATTCAGAGAATCTGGAGAACTTTGTACATGTAAGCAGCAAGGCCGAAAACCAACATTGAATGCCTGTGACCTTTAATCCCTCAAGCGGCACTGCATTAAAAACCGGCATCATTGTATAAAGGATCTTACCGCGTGGGCTCAGGAACACTTCAGAAAACCATTGTCAGTTAACATAGTTCGTCACTACATCTACAAGTGCAAGGTAAAACTCTACCATGCAAAGTGAAAGCCATACATCAACAACATCCAGAAACGCCGCCGCCTTCTCTTGGCCCAAGCTCATTTTAAATGAATTGACACAAAGTAGAAAAGTGTGCTGTGGTTTGATGAGTCCACATTTCAAATTGTTTTTGGAAATCATAGACGTCATGTCCTCCAGACAGAAGAGGAAAAAGACCATCCAGATTGTTACCAGCGCAAAGTTCAAAAGTCAGCATCTGTGATGGTATGGGGGTGTGTTAATGCCCATGTCATGGGCAACTTACACATCTGTGATGGCACCATCAATGCTGAAAGGTACATCCAGGTTTTGGAGCAACACATGCCAAACTTGCTGCTCCCAAGCAACATCTTTTTCAGGGACGTCCCTGCTTATTTCAGCAAGACAATGCCAAGCCACATTCTGCACGTGTTACAAAAGCGTGGCTTGGTAGTAAAAGAGTGTGGGTACTAGACTGGCCTGCCTGCAGTCCAGACCTGTCGCCCATTGAAAATGTGTGGCGCATTATGAAGTGCAAAATACGACAATGGAGACCCCGGACTGTTGAACAACTGAAGTCGTACATCAAGCAAGAATTTGAAAGAATTCCACCTACAAAGCTTCAACAATTAGTGTCCTCAGTTCCCAAACGCTTATTGAGTGTTGTTAGAAGGAAAGGTGACAGTGGTATACATACCACTGTCCCAGCTTTTTTGAAAGGTGTTGCAGGCATCCATTTCAAAATGAGCAAATATTTGCACAAAAACAATAAAGTTTATCAGTTTGAACATTAAATATCTTGTCTTTGTGGTGTATTCAGTTGAATACAGGTTGAAGAGGATTTGCAAATCATTGCATTCTGTTTTTATTTACCTTTTACACCACATCCCAACTTCATTGGAATTGGGGTTGTATTGACAGAAGCAATGTAAGTCTCATGGTATTAAAGGACATGATAATGAATTTCTTGGTCCACAGCTAGATCATCAACATTTAACTTTCCCCTTTTATGACAATGAACAGCTCCACCAAATTTGGTAAATTAAAAGTTGAACCTCTTATAAATGTAGATAATCTCGCTCTCTTCACCTGCTGTCATATTCTTCTTTTTCCCCACATTCATGTCAGTCTTGCCCAAGTACACTTTGACATTCATCAGTGATCAGGGATTGAAACCACTAACAATTTGGTGAACGAACAATGTGTTCTACAAACCGGGGTATTATCACTTTCATTATATTACTGTATACTTACAATACAAGGATAAAATTAGCCCTAAGAACAGTAAATGTTGCTTTGTTAGACTGGTTCAAATAATCCCTGACTCATTCAAAAAATACAGCAGCTTTTAATAACCTGCGTTAGAGTCCAAAGTTAAACAGTAATCACAAACTAGGATTTTATCCATTTGTCATCAAAGCTGTAATAGAACATTGTGAGGTAAAGTTTAGCAAACAATGGCAGACCTGTGAATGTTCTTTCTCAGTCTGTCTCGAAAACACTGTGCAAACTACTTGGAAAGCACTAGAAGTGTTGGATTAACAATGAGGACTTTACTGTCTTTTAAATTAAATGTGCACATTTTTCCCCTCCTAGTGCAACCTAATGTATGTATGTGAAATATTCAGCCTTGCCAAAGATCAGTTTTAAAGTTTTAATGTAGATTATGTAATTCCAGAATGGTTAAAGTGGTGTTTTGACACTTCAGTCAACAATGTGGACAATATCTGAAAAACCATAGAGATGTTGCGACTGAGTTTCCATTTTCTCCTCCCCACCAACTCCAAACAGGTTAGACAAATATAAACTCATTTTGCTAAAAAACAGTTTGGTTCCTCTTGGAATTGTGGCTGTATTTCTCTGGCTTCTTTAAAGTATGTGGAAGGAAAAACAGAATAAAAAAAAAGACTATTTTGTTTGATATAGTGCTTAATATTATCAATAAAATACAGTGCCTTGTACAATCTGGACTCCAAATCAGGTACTGTGATGTGGATGGAAGACGAGAGAACAACTACCTGCAGCAATGAAGGTAAACGCATCATAATAACAATGTTTTGCTGGCATGCAAGGGCTCTAAATGAAGACTCTTTTCTGAGAGCTCCACATGACCAACCACTGTATTGCTGGTCCCTAGTTTTCACTCAGGGTGGCCATGTTGATTTGGCACAAGTTGTACGCCGGATGATTTTAAATTGATTCTCATTTTAATTCCCACAGATCGATTCACACACCCAAAGATTGATTTAAAATAAATAAATTATATATATATATATATATATATATATATATATATATACACACACACACACACACACACACACACACTTCTTGCCAGCGTTGGACCAGCGTCTCTGAAGAAATGACGCTGCAGTTGGGCCGTTGCGCTTTTCTGAGGGTGTGAAAATGATCATTTCTCTACACTGATTGTCGACTCGCTGGTTCTGAAGAACACATCCACAATTTATTCATTAACCTCTGGCCAGTCAATCATGATGACGGGGACTCTTGCCTGTTGCGGGCAAGACAAGAAATCGCCTTCTGTTTAATTCACACAGTCGTGTTTGTTTGTTTTTTCTTTCGTTCCTCATAATGTGCCTTTTCTGTGGGACTGCGCATGAAGGCTCTGAATTTTCAGTCAGTCTTTAACACCAGCACTCGGTGTGCGGCTGTGGGAGACGACTGACTGAAAAGTCTCTCTGTGTGGCTGTGGGAGACGTTCTCCTGCAGGGTGCCACGCTGCAGGCATGAGTGTTTGTAGGGGAGACCGGGACCGTTTGCCCAAAGAACAATTTTAAATTTATAACTCTCTGAAACACGATTTCCTCCATTTTGAAGGCCAAATTTTGTGAAGTAAAGCCATAGTTTGTTGTTGTTTTTTTTTTTTGTTTTTTTTTTATCTCTGTCTTACTTTAATACTGCGTTTACACATAATGACGGCACATCACGAATGCCACAAATTATACATTCTTGGCCACTGATCACGAATGTGATGATTTGGGGCAGAGGCATCAGGTCTCCTCAGGAACTGATGCAACCTGTTACCACGTGTTACAATTAATGGTATGTGTTGCTGGAGAATTATCAGGAACCATTACGCACTGTCAAGAATAATGTTCTGCGTTCTTGCGCGCTATTGTGCCTAACAGTGCATCGTTAAGTTCTGTCACGCTGTGAAAGAGGCAAATTGTCTCCACACACACACACACACACACACACACACACACACACACACACACACACACACACACACACACACCCATATTCATCCATCAGCTGCTGAACAATTCAGATCGCTCCAGTTTTTCCTCAACAGCCACAGCAGAAGAACTTTGTGACTGCATGCTTCATTGGACTCTGTGCCATGGAGTGGCGCAGAAGAGGAGGACACGGAGAGAGCCAGATGTGTGGCTTCATGCGGCTCTCGTCTCGCTTGTTTTCCCAAACATTAGGCACATGCAGCAGGTGGAACACCTGCAGGAGCACACTGAGGAGCATTGGAACGAGACTTTTAGCTGACTTGGCGTCACTGTCCTCCTTCAGCATACTGCAGCAATGAAACCGAATGCAGTGCAACAGGGTTTAATTGTGCGCACGTCAGAAAAGAACGCTGTCACGCTCTATTAAGGATTATCACTAATCAAGACGGCTCAACACACTCAGTTGCGACCTCCACGACATGAGGCAAAATGACGGTGGTGCGTGACATTTGTGGAAGACTTTTTGACAGCCAAAAACATCATGAATATCACGCACCAACACGTGCCATTAAGAAACCTATTCAGATACATTAAGTCACGTTAAGAATGTCAGGAATGTGCCAAGAATGATGCAAATATGGCATTCGTTACACGTCTTGCCTATGTGTAAACGCACCATAAAGCGAAAAGAAACAAGACATTAGGCCAAAACATGGAAGGGTGTAGAAATGTACCCGTGTCGGGGCCAATGAACTAGGTACCTCTGGTGCCCTCTTTTGGCTGCCCTGGATCTGTTCAGTAATTCTGCCCTTCAGTATGTTTGTAAAATAAAAATACTACTCTATCATTCTGGGAGGGGGATTGGTTTGTGCCATCAGTCTTATAGCCATCATTAACTGCCAACACTTCATTAATTTGCTGTTAAATGTCAACATAATACTAGCATTAATATGTTGCATAACTAGACAATTAGGTTACAGCTCAAAAACGGCTTTAAACCAACGGCTAAAAAACCCAAATCAATATGAGATGGAATTGAATCAAAATAATCGATTCTAAAATCTTAATCGGAATTGAACCGATTCTTGAAATTTGAATCGATACCCAGCTCTACTGGCCAACTCCCTTGCTACTGCACAAACTCCATAGCATAAAAATAACTGTACAACTGTGCTGTACCTTTTTAATTTGTTTTATTAATTTTTTTTTATGTGTAGCAGGTGTCTCAGGACAATAAGGTCTGAACCTGCTGAGGGGATCTGGGTACCAGGGTATCTGCGTCCTTGTACGTGTTGGCTGGACTGATTAGTGCTGCGTAAACCTCTCCATACGCTCTGCACACTAGCTCTGTCGACTGTCTGAAAATCTGCTCCCTGCAGAAAACACAAACATAACAGGTCTTTAGATAGTAATCACCACAGAACTAGACTCACAGATCAAAGAACTCACCTATACTGTAATTAGTCACGGATCAGGAGCTGGACTAAGTTAGGTATTAGTAAGAAGTGTTATGTCTTTTTTTTGGGGGGGGGGGGGGGGGGGGGGGGGGTCTCACTGACCAGTGTGTGCACTGTGTATCAATGGGAGTATGTGGTGCACACTGCCACCTACAGATAAATAATATCAGGTGCTTTAGCAAAGCACTTGATATATGCTTTATCAAACACGCTCCCTCCAAACGTATTTCAAGTTATTATTATTTTTAAATATTAGTCCTAATCTGTTTTTCCCCGACTTATCCAGCCTATTATTGATTGAACACTGATTATAACTTCTAAGTAGGACTAAACAAAAAATGTGAAACTGAAAAAAGAAAAGTGCAATATTTTACATGTACAGAAGAGGCATGGTAATCATGGTTTCAAGGTCACGGTACGGTTTAAATCAGCTGACATGAACCGTACGAGTGTAAAACCATGATTTGCACTAAACTAAGGGAGGTGTACGGTTACGTGCCTACTTTTAAGGCAACAACCACTATAAAATTCTTCAGAATCTTTAAGGCCCCATTAAAAAAAACAAAAAACGAAACAGTTTATCGTCCCTGATGTGAAAAAAAAGTGGTGAGGGTGGGATGATTTTTTATTTTCTTAGAAACAGGTACATACAACGTCAGATCAGACCTGAAAAATGACATACAACACCTGCATACCAAGTGAGGAACTGAAAGTATCAGATATTTTTTGAATAAATCTTGTTTCCATCTTGAATACAGTTAGTGTACGCTAGTACCGTGATAAGCATGCATACTGTGTGTGAGTGAAACAGAGCAACTGACTGCGGTTGTCAATAACCGTCTTTGGCCAAAACAAACTCACCACCAGTGTTGCTACAGTTACTTTGAAAAGTCACTTTTTTTAGTTACTTTATAGAGTTACTTTATATAGTTACTTCATTAGCAGCTTTATGCAGTTACTTCATTAGCAGCTGCCGAGAAATTGTAACTAATAAGTAAGGTAACTAGTAATCTAACTTTGTTACTCTTAAGATTGAGTAATCAGCAAAGTAACTAATCAGCAAAGCAACTGTTACTTTTCTGAGTACTCAATCTTAAAAATAACCCAGTTAGATTACCAGTTACTTTATTAGTTACATTTAGCAGCTGCCGACAAGTTGTCCACAGCTGCCAATGAAGTAACTGTATAAAGTAACTCTATAATGTAACAGTTAAAAGTAACTAATAAAGTAACTTTTCAAAGTAACTGTGGCAACACTGCTCGCCACCTAGCAGACGTGCCAGGTCTTGCACCAGCTGTACCGCAGTCAATGAAATTCACCAGAATAAAAAAAGAAATAAATAAATTGATGCGGGCCGGTTTTGACATGTAGGCGGAGATGATTAAACTAATGGGTTTTATTTACGTGGCCTAACAAGTCAAATTAGTAACAGCACCGCTTTTTGGTTTTAGATCATCATTTTAGCAAATAAAGCTTTTAAATCACGCTTCCTAAATGTGCAGACATATTGTTGCTGAAGTGGAGTGCGACTGTAGGATGTTGGAGTTGGTGCTGAAGAGCCCGGCGAGAGGACTGGAGGTCGCAGTGGGAACGCCTCAGCTCTAACCCACTCAGGCTCTTGAGATGGATATTTTTAATTGGCCCGCAGAGAACACAGAACCATAGTGCTGTGGATAACACCTTACTTCACGCCAAGTGCATTAACATGAAATGTGAAATGAAGGGAGTCTAAAAGTGTGTCTATTATTTGTACACTCTGGGAGTGTTTTCAGAGTGCTGGCGGGTGTTTTTGTGTATTCAGGTGAGCAGCACAGCAGACGTGAGACATGCAGAGAGAGAGAGAGAGAGAGAGAGAGAGAGAGAGTGAAAGACGAAGAGCAGGAATGATTTCAGGGAATGAGTGAGAAATGGACCAGAAGCTAATTAATGGCGTCCTGCCCATCAGTCTCTCCCGTGTCCATTAATAGAGAACATTAACCTGAGGTACAGAGTGCTCCTCAAGCCTGCTACACTTCCCAGTAAACGTGACTCACAGAAAGAGCTGTCCAATGTAGCAGCTGGACTGAGCTAAAAGCATGTGCATTTTCTGATTTAGCATCCTGGCTCCCTGCGCATTTAGTCGAGTGTTTTGTTTTGGAGGCAGTAATGATCACATCATATTAATAATGAATGTTATTAGGTCAAAGCGCCTCTTCTATTTTTACCTCTCTGAATAAGCTCTTTATTCTGACCCAACTGCTACTCGATGTGGTTAGCGTTTAATTCAAAGCCTAAATATCGGTTGTGCTCTCATTTTAATCGACATTTCGGACACAAACTTACCTAATGGCTGCGCTGAGCAGGAAGTTGAGCTGTGGCATCACTAGAGTGTCAGGTGAGGACAGATATCTGTCAAACTGGACCTGGCAGTGCGAAAGAGCCAAAGATGAGTCAATAAGCAGTCATAATTATGTAATCAAGTCAGGCTATAATGTCCCGGGGCAGGAAGGTTTGATTTTATTGGCTCACCATCGCTATTTTGACAGAGGAGCTATCCATGCTTGGCAGGAGAGACAGAGGACCCTGAGAGAGACAAGATGGAACGTTTTCACCAAGGATGACCCGACTTGTGCAAAATAAACACAACAAGCACAAAAAAAGTACGTAACTGAAAGGAAGAAATGTACATTTTATACATTTTTTGGTTTCAATATCAGATGTGGCAGTCACAAAACCATTTGGTTTCATATTTTTTGTAAACAAAGAATTTCTGCGTGCAACATTAACATTTAAGCAGAGCTTCAAAGAGAAAGTGTAACTCTAAATCAATTACCAGGTTGATGACTGAGCATGTTAGCTGTGGCATTCTGAATGGGAGTACTTGATATAGTCATGATCAGTCTATTTATGTACTAAAGGATGTGGTGTCATTACTCTTCCGTGTCATAACAAGACACAAACTATCCTTAGCAGGTGATCTTGTGAGTCTTAAAATGACCAGATACCTTTAGTCTCATATTGTAGGTATCCTGAATTATTTTGAAAAACATCCTGATTTCGCCCAGATTTACACTATTCAGGAATAATTTTTTTTCACTGAGCTGCTTACAAATAAATGGGCAGCATTTATATGACATTTTTTTCATCCGAGGCAGAAGCTAAAAGCGTTTTACAGTGATGCCTCACATTCTCTCTCAAACACACGCACACACACACACACACACACACCAGAGTCAATGTGCTGCAATGGAAAGTGCTCAATTGCACACCGGCAGCATCTTGGTGATTTTGATGTCTGATGGGGAATTAAACCAAGGACATTCTGATTTCTACACCATCACCTCCCCAAAAACCTTATCTGAGGAAGAGTAGGTGCCCAAAATGTTTCCAGCATGTGGTGGCAAAACGTTTAAAGCATCTCCTGTGCAGGCTTTGCTTTTCTGTTTTTGTATTGACCGTTCGGTTGAGTACCTCAAGTTTAACACTTTGGATTTGTGTGCTTTTTTTCAACTTTTCATATCTCATAGATGTGTTTCACCCCTCATGTTAGCATCAGTTCACAAGCAGAGTTAAGCTTGCAACCAGAGGGAGAAACCTGTGGCCTAGCACAGGGGCAAATACGCTACAAAATATACTTGAGAACAGAAGAGTAAACTCTGAATTACAGAACAGAGAGAATGTTTGGGTGGGGATAGTGCCAAAACTTTTTATTATGACTGAAAATTTGAAACATGGCTTGGAAATATTTTGAACATTGTTCCAGAACCCATATAAAAAGGAAGACAACACATCGGGCCAAAATCTACGATAGAACGGGATGCTAAAACTAGAATTAAAGAATACTCGTAGATAGAACGTCTGGCTGGGGATGGTGCCAAAACCTTTCATCAACTGGTAACAGCACTGAGCTCGGACAGCAAAAATGTAGATAAGTCAATCAATGGGAGAGTTCAACCAACCAAGGTCAACAAAATTATCGCGTACATCTTTATGTATCTAATGATAAATCAATATAGTAATTATTGCAGGGGGTCTAGGATAAGGTGGCAGACTGTCCAGGGTGTATCACACCTCTCAATCCAATGAGGACAGGCTCCAGTGGAGGTAAACAATGCCAAATGCATCTGTCTGCCACAGATCAACAAGATGGGCCCCTTGTGTTGGAGGTGTCTCTGTTCATGCAATATAGTTTTGAAAAATGCACCTTTTCCATTGCTGCCTCCCACTTCCTATGAGATGCTGTCCCACCATTGAAACTTTAAAATCAAATATGAAGACCAATCTTTGTTCTGTTGATTTTAGTTCAATCTAAAGACTCCATAATGGTGTTGTCAAGGCCCATTCTTATACACTTGTATCTTCTTATATTAGTTTGTTTTTATTTAATTAATTTTGGTATTTTAATGTTGTGTATTTATTTAGTTTTTAAGTATTTTTGCATTTCTACTTTTATATTATTTGTTTTTCTTATGTTTGCCATGTACCTCTTTATAACTTTGAAATTGCAAGGTTGGTGGACAACTGGATAAGTGTACTTGTTTCCAGTGCAGAAAGTTCACAGCTCAAGGCCAAACCTGTCCATTCTCCATGTAATGTGGAGTTGTTTCAGGAAGAGCATCCAGTGTAAAACTTGTGCCAAATCAACATGCAGATCCCACTCAGATGTGCTGTGGAGACCCCGAGTGAAACAAGGGAGAAGCTGAAGGGACAGACTTCTTTAATGCAACATTAAGTCCTTGTTCCTCAAATGGATTCTCGTATTGTCCATTTTAACTATGTTCACTGTAAGCAAATTTGGGTCAATTCCTCTTGTTTTTAAATGTGTTATACAAATAAAGTGATTTTCCTCTGTGGATGTCTTAGACCCTTGCCAACCCTGAAGAATAAATAAAACTTCACTTCTACCTCTGTTTTGTGAATGAAAAAGACAGATACATTCTGATAAACATAATTCAAGGTAAAAAATAAATAATATTTGCATTTTCAATTACATGTAATCATGCGCATCAGTTTTAAAATATGAACTTAAGGAATCATGTCCTCCAATTTTGATGTTATTAAGGCTGTAATCACTGCAAAGTAAATAAGGGAAAGAGTTTCTGAATCTAGGCCGGGTACCTTTGTGGCAATTAACTGGCACTAATTACCCACAATGACAACATGAAGTCAAGCTTAAGCACCTAAATTGCTAACATTAGAAGCAGAAAATAGTAGACAGTGCAAGGGTCATAGTAACAGTGCGGTACCTAGAGTGATTACATAAGGGGCTATAGGCACATTAACAAACATAGTATGAGTCTATAAAGCCATATAACTGTTTTGAACATGTGAGATGGTACTTTTTGAAACACTGGTCTGGTTTATAGCTTGTTCACCTCACGTGTCACAGAAAATCAGAGCGAGACTACGTTTAAACTCTGAAAACAACTGCAGAGAACAAGGGCATTTTGGACAAGTGATAATATCAGAGTTGTCATAAGCTTTCATCTTATGACAACTGTACTCTGCTACAAAGACAGATCCTGATGCCACTTTGATAATGAGCTACAGTCACAGCAAGGCGTGGTGTGTCCTGACATGACCCAGAGTTCCTAGCCTCTCTTGTTAAACCACAACTACGGGTTTCAGTCAGTGCTTTGGCAAGATGTATCACAATGAGACAAACATAGAGAGGAGGAACGCTCCAGGGCATCAGCTCTTTTATCTGCATAGGACATTTCTGCAGAATCTAATATATCTTAATAGAACATAATATGATCTGCCTGCCTCTGTCACTTTCTCATATGAAAATCTGATGGAAATGCTATTACGTCCTAATAAAGGCATCGGTCATGTGGTAACCATAGCAATAGGTTTTATAAAGACCGCTGTGGCAGCAAAAATGATTCTAGTTGCTGCTAATTTACAAAAAAGGGACCATTAAGCAGATGTGAAGAAAAAGAACAAAATGCATCGTCCTAAAACTTAACAAGTGAGTAAATGTGAAAGTGTGGTTAAGTATTCAACATTAGACCTGCTCGGCGCTGTGCTGCTGGACACAGCTGTAGATATAACTCAGTCCGGTTCTGGTCAGCACGTAAGACGCCTGCTCGTTGATTAGAGTGTCAAGATGAGCCTCGATCTGCAAAAAATAGCGAGCGAGCGAGAGAGAGAGAGAGAGAGAGAGAGAGAGAGAAAATCCAGTTCAAGCTAGCATTGTGAACCAATGGTGCTTGTGTTTAATGGAAAATCACTGTGTTATTTACAGTGAAAGTTCCACTGAAGGTCTCAATTACAAAAGGTGTGCTCGATATAGTGTGAAATATCTAGCATTTGTTCATGAACATAAATGGCGCATGTCATTCTGTGAGATGGCAAGTTAAATTTTTTTAATATAACATTTGGGCTGTGCGGTGTCATTGAATGGAAACAATGATCATTTTAACTGCAAAACCCCAATGGACAAGGAACATAAAACTACAAGTTACAGACTCTTTTTGGATAAAATGCTTCATGATTCAGTGAGACTTATTTTACTACTGGATGGTGTATTATGTGTCAGAAAGGCATACTCCTGACTGTAATTAAATGCAAACACAAGTCTACAACAGGTGAAATATAATAATATGTATAGCACCTTGCAATCCATTATTAGAAAGTGCTTTATAACAAACATATGTAATATTAAAATGCAACCATTAAAAATTATATAAGAAACAATAAAAAGAAGCAAATAATTCAGCATATAAAACAAGGACATTAAATTCAATTACTTGGACACCGCCAAATCACAACATGAGTCATCCCAGGTGCTCCACAAGGGTAAGGTCTAACATTACTCACTCCCTGAGTTAGAACGTTGACAACAGTGGCAAGGAAAAAACTTCCTCAGGCATTTTTTTCTGATTCAGGAAGAAACCTCAGCAGACCAGACTCAGAGAGGTGACCATCTGCTTTAGCCACACAAACAATAACAAAATAACAAATAAAACAAGCATAACGAGGACAGGTCAAACATGCAGAGTCGGACGTTTTGCAGATAAGCAACCATACACATAAAGAGTCCAGTTGTCGCAAGAACCTGATGGCTCAAAAAGCATCCAAATGGCTAAGAGCTGACTCCCAGCCATCATAATTTATAAGAAAGTCAATGCACCAGCATCTCTGGCACACTAAGAACATTCTCATTAAGTTGTCCTTACTGAGAATAATAAAATTTATCTAAGGACAAAGTTATATTAATGTTCAAATGGCCACATATCATAATAACATAAAAAGACATAAACATCACTGTCACTGTAAATACAGAAGAGATAGGTTTAAGTTTGGATTTACAAGGCTAAACAGACCTGATTGTCTAATCTCAGCAGCCAGACCATAACTGTCAGTGTGTGTGTGTGTGTGTGTGTGTGTATATATGTATATATATATATATATATATATATATGAAAATGGCAATATTCTAATATTCTCCAATCACAAGGCACATACAGCGTAAAAAATGAATGAGGTTCTTAGAAAATGCAAAATGAACAACAAAAAAATTCACTCTTATTAAAAAACAATTACAGAAATAGTTTAATGTACAAAAATAAACTGTGCATTCTGTGAATTTGGTAAAAGTAGTGTATCATGAACATATTCAGCATGATGTACTGCTGCACTACAAAGTTTATAATATATATATATATATATATATATAATATATTATATATATATATATATATATATATATATATATATATATATATATATAAATGGGTGGGCTTTTAATAATCTGAGGAAAAGAAAAGAGCATTTGGAGGACAGTTTATTTTTATCACGTATGTAACAATGGAATGACTAAAATTCATAACTGAATTTTAATCATTCCATTGTTACAATTATTCTTTCAACCAAACAGATCAAATCCAGGCTTGCATCTCAATGTACCTTCTGGCAAATTGCAGCTGAACTTCAGGTCTTCTTTTTAAGAAAATCCTCCTCTATACCATTTCATCATGAAGCTGTATAACTGGAGATACAAAATGCAAAACATGCATTGTGCACAATTTCTCCAATCACAGCCAGAGAAACCTATACTTCTTCGGGTTGTCTGGGTGTCTTGATGGCTGTCTTCACTCTTCTCCTTCTTGCACAGTCATTCAGTTTTTGAGAACTGTCTACTCCACACAGATATACCATAGACTACCATACTGATGGTATTTCTTCATAAAGTCCAAGACATATTCAGTGACTTAGAAAAGTTCATGTATCCATCCCCTGACGTGTCTGAAGAAAACTCAATAAAATTAATTATTTACAGATGTGATACCAAAGCGTTCCATTATTTATGCAACCCATCATCTCGGCTTTATATTTTTAATTATTTATATTAAGTGTAGAGATTTGCTTTCAGTTGAGTTTAAGTAAGATCATTTTACAAAGTTTTATTTTTTTGTAATTTTTTTCAAGAAAAGGGGGTCACCATTACACAAGCCAACATATTGGTCAGCAAAAACAAAACAGCCATATATGCATTCAGAAAATATAAAATTATATATGTATACACACAGTGAGGAAAATAAGTATTTGAACACCCTGCGATTTTGCAAGTTCTCCCACTTAGAAATCATGGAGGGGTCTGAAATTTTCATCTTAGGTGCATGTCCAATGTGGGAGGACATAATGAAAAAAAAAAAAGAAAAAAAAATCCGGAAATCACAAATCACACTCCAAATTTCAAAAGAAAAACAACTAAGGAATCTATGGTCAATCTTAGAATGGATTTATTGCACCAAGATTGGCGTGGCATCTATACTGAAGACATAGACCATTCATATGAATTATTTATCTCCATTACCTCCAATTCGTATGATAAACATTGCCCACTGATATCAAATATTGCACACAAGCGAAATACTGACAAGCCTTGGATCACTAAGGGACTGCTGAATGCATGCAAAAGGGAAAAATCTTTTGTAGTATAAGCAATTTTTAAAGCACAAAACAACTGAGGATGACAGTAAATACAAGACATATAAAAACAAGTTGACCAATATTATGCAAACTTGCAAAAGGCAGTATTACAGTGACTTGTTGGAAAAAAATTAATCAAACATCAAAGGTACTTGGAAGCTCTTAAATTAAATCATTAAAAATAAGAAAGTTGTCCAAGACTATCCAGCATATTTTTACTCAAATACTGATACAGTGGTTAAAGAAAAGAAAGCTATAGTAGATCACTAATGACTATTTTGCCAATGTGGGGAAAAGTTTAGCCAATGCAATTGTGCCTTCTAACATGAGCTCTTGGGATATAGGCCAATGAGGATTAACCTCTCAGATTCAATATTTATCAGGGAAACTGATGAATAGAAATAATTAACAAAGTACATAACTAAAAGGAAAAAAAAATCAACTGATCATGATCATTTTGACATGTCTTTGATAAAAACATAATCGATTGTGTCATTAACTCTTACCTTATATCTGTAACTTGTCATTATTGACAGCAGATTTCCTTCCAAAATGAAAATAACTAAAGTGGTTACCGCTGTTCAAATCCGGTGACAAACACGTTTTTTAAAACTACAGGCCAATCTCTGGATAAATTATGGAAGTATGGCATCAGAGGACAAGCACATGACTGAATAGCCAACTGCTTGAGTTGTATTTTATTTGCCGATGACACGACTGTGTTTTGTAGTGGGGATCATTTGGGACAGATTCTGACATGACAGAGAGAGAACTACAGAACTTTATGCAATGGTTTAATTCTAACAAATTGTCGCTTCACTTTGGTAAAACAAAGTGCATCATATTTGGTAATAAGTCCAGGAACGCATGTAGAAATCTATGAATATGCCAATGTTGAAATTGAACTTAAATTTCTTAGGGTCTTTATCAATGATAATTTATATGCATTTCCAACTTAAATTATGTTAAATCCAAAATGTCATTGATCATAGCCATTTTGCATAAAACACAAGACTTCCTCCCCCAACACTCACTAGTTTACTTTATATCACTCATTACTTTTTCCATACATGACCTACTGCATCGAAGTTTAGGAACCACCTATAAATCTAACACAAATCCCATATTTTTACTTCAAAACAAAGCTATAACAATTATTAGTAAGAAACCTTATCGCGAGCCAACAAATCCTTTTTTGTCCGTTTGCATATTCTGAAATTTTGGGACTTGATTGATTATATTATAATATAAATTATGTATAAAATGAAAAATGGACTTCTGCCACAACACATCCAGGACCCGTTTCAATGAGGGACTCCAGGCACAACTTATGAGGAACATTAGTATTTCAGAAACCAAAGATTGAACTATCATTAAAAGTCATTGTATTTCTGTTAAAGGTGTAAATATTTGGAATAATTTCCCAGAAAAAACATAGAATCACTCAGTAGCTTGGTTCACTTACACAGGCTTTATAAAAGGCTTATAAAGGGTTTATAAAAGGCTTATAAAGGGTTTATAAAAAATATTTGATTACTTGCTTGCGGTATGTCAATTTAGGTTTATTGTTTTTGTTGTGACGTGATTGATTGTGTTCCGATTCTGTTGTGCATGCTGCTTGCATGTTTGTGTTTTCTTGAAATTCAAATTTATGAATGTATACTTTGTAATAGTATATGTATAATTTTATATGCATATTTAAAATTCTTGATTTTGGTTATAGGGGTAGGTGTTCATAAGCCGTTGCTTCTGCCTACAAGCTTTCAGGCACATGGGTGCATTGCTGGACTATTTTATTATTTTCTCACTTTTGTTGCAATTTTTATTGTTTTGGACCTGTGTGCGCCAAATAAATTCATTCATTCATTCAAATGTGTAAAATACCAAGTGTTCCAATACTTTTGGAGGGCACTGTATATCTATAATTGTTATTGAAGTAAGTTACATTTGAAAGAAAAGTAAGAGGTGTTCAGAGGTGTTTGACTTACATGTGGAGCAACAGGAAACATTAAAAATGCTGTTTTTATTCCTCACCTCAGAGAACAACAATGTTAATCTGTGTGCTGTAGATGTATACAACCATGCAAAATTGTTCAAACACATGCATATCCAAATAAAATAAACGGTGGGTCCTGAGCAGGATTGATAAAATCATCAAGCAGAATGTGTCCACACACTAGGAACACTCTTTATTTACAAACCAACTAAATGGCATCAAATCAAAATGGATCAAAGTGCAATTAATTTAGTAGAAGAAAAAAGTTATTGGTGCTGAGGTCACAGGCACCATGAGGCTAGCATCAAAGTGACAGGATAAATTTTTCCTCATCCTTTTCGGAGGTTTAGCAGCTGCCATTTGAACCAACAGAAATCAACAGGTGAGTGTAGAGAAAAATGCACGAGCCAAAGTTTGTGTGTCTGCTGTGACAGAGCAGATGGAATCTATGCATTATTGCATAAAGAAAAAGGCTTTCTTAACCTCTCTAATGTGCATGTCAAAAGACAATGTGCAGTCAAAAATCACACCAAGGCAACAGCAAATTCTCTATGAATGTGTGGCCGATTATTTACAGTAAATAAATGAAGACCAAATTGCACTATGGAAACACGTAATACCTGGAACTCAAGCATCTCAAGCCTCTTGTCCGTGAACTCAAAGAGAGCGAGCGTCGTTTTCCATGACATAGAGTGAGTTAACCATGTAAGTAGCCATGTCAGCTGTGCCGAGGTTGCTGGCAGATACAGTGCACAACTGAAGGAGAGGATCCAAGATGCAAGACAGCACCTGGCAGAGACAAGGTCAGACTGAATTTTACGAGTGATGCGCCACACACTGACATATTCCTGGCTTGATGATCAAGCACAACCACAAGAGTTTAAAAATAAATGGAAATATTAACTTATAAATTGAAGCGCACCAGTGTATATATGCAAAATAGACAGTATTATACAACCCCTGGCAAAAATTATGGAATCACCGGCCTCGGAGGATGTTCATTCAGTTGTTTAATTTTGTAGAAAAAAAGCAGATCACAGACATGACACAAAACTAAAGTCATTTCAAATGGCAACTTTCTGGCTTTAAGAAACACTATAAGAAATCAAGAAAAAAAGATTGTGGCAGTCAGTAACGGTTACTTTTTTAGACCAAGCAGAGGAAAAAAATATGGAATCACTCAATTCTGAGGAAAAAATTATGGAATCACCCTGTAAATTTTCATCCCCAAAACTACACCTGCATCATATCAGATCTGCTCGTTAGTCTGCATCTAAAAAGGAGTGAACACACCTTGGAGAGCTGTTGCACCAAGTGGACTGACTGATGATGCTGGAACTTTTGTTTGGTGCCTTTCCAATGAGATTTATAAAGATGACTGCCTGAAGAGAACATGTAAATTTCCACAGTCATTGATGATATGGGGCTGCATGTCAGGTAAAGGCACTGGGGAGATGGCTGTCATTACATCATCAATAAATGCACAAGTTTATGCTGATATTTTGGACAATTGAAAGGATGTTTGGGGATGATGAAATCATTTTTCAAGATGATAATGCATCTTGCCATAGAGCAAAAACTGCAAAAACATTCCTTGCAAAAAGACACATAGGGTCAATGTCATGGCATAGGGTCAATGTCAATGAGCAGATCTGATTTGATGCAGGTGTTAATTTTGATGTCTTCCTTGGTCTACCAGTATGTTTGCCTTTAACAACCTTCCCATGTTGTTTGTATTTGGTCCAGAGTTTAGACACAGCTGACTGTGAACAACCAACATCTTTTGCAACATTGCGTGATGATTTACCCTCTTTTAAGAGTTTGATAATCCTCTCCTTTGTTTCAATTGACATCTCTCGTGTTGGAGCCATGATTCATGTCAGTCCACTTGGTGCAACAGCTCTCCAAGGTGTGTTCACCTCCTTTTTAGATGCAGACTAACGAGCAGATCTGATATGATGCAGGTATTAGTTTTGGGGATGAAAATTTACAGGGTGATTCCATAATTTTTTTCCTCAGAATTGAGTGATTCCATATTTTTTTTCCTCTGCTTGGTCTAAAAAAAATAACTGTTACTGACTGCCACAATCTTTTTTTCTTGATTTCTTATAGTGTTTCTTAAAGCCAGAAAGTTGCCATTTGAAATGACTTTAGTTTTGTGTCATGTCTGTGATCTGCTTTTTTTCTACAAAATTAAACAACTGAATGAACATCCTCTGAGGCCGGTGATTCCATAATTTTTGCCAGGGGTTGTATAATAGAATAGATCCTTGTCATTTGATTGGTTATTTGTATGCCATGTGATATGGATTATTGGTTCCATTTGCTATTGTGTTCCATTTACCATGTAATTTTGGTTCTATATGTTTTGTGCTATTGCACGCCACCGCATGCTCACACTAGTGGCAAAGGCGCTTATCTTAAAAACAAACAACAGCCCGACACAGAGCCCAGACTCACTGGGTAATGTACGGGAAGGCTGGATGTGGTGAGCGGGCTCCAGAGCATCTCTGGGGATGGGGGGTGTCTTGTAAAAGCAGCGTTTGCCGGAGGTAGAGCTGCGCAGGCCGGGTTGGCCCTGCTGCAAGCTGGATTAGCCCTGCCACAGCTCAGGGCTTGCAGGTGGCCAATGGTGCACAGCAGGCTCCATCAGATGATGCCTGTGTGAAACGGGGCACCTCAGGTTCCCTACTGAACTTTGGCAGACACTGTAGGACCGGTGTTCTGTCGAGATGAGGTGCGTCGTCGAGATGAGCTTCTTCGCGTAACTGCATATGTGTGCACTAAACAAACTGACGAATTGACAAAGTTCGCTTATTTGATGGGCAAGTAAATGTATAAATTGTTCATCCGAGCGTAGTAATGTATAAAATCTACTCACTATAAAATGATAAGTATTTTTAACCTGGCGTTAGCTTATTTCGACAGGCAAAATATACATATACATACATTTATGGTCCTAACGTAAAATACAGAAAATGTTTTACTTACTAGGCTATAAATACACTGAATACAATTAATAAAAAAAACTTTGATGGAAAAAACAAAATGGGCATACGCAGTTGGACGTCGAGCGAGTTACATCATCTCCACATGTGCAGTTGCGCGAGGCACCTCATCTCGACGGGTGACATCTTCAAGTCCGGGGTAGAGCAACATGCGCATGCACATACATGCGCAATAGCGCGATGCACCTCATCTCGACGTATACGACATCTCGACGGGACACTGTGAAGGACGTAAGTCCCTTTTCTCTTGTTTATATATATATGAATAAATTATCAAATGACAGATCTATTTTAGGCATTATATAAAACAAATAATAAATGTTTTTTCAATTGTTCAATGGAAAGAATATTTCCATTGTGTTTGGTAAGGTTAGACCTTACTTGTGTGAAGCCCCTTGAGGCAGCTTTGTTGTGATCTGGTGCTATATAAATGGATGGATTGTATGTCTTGCGGCATTGGTTATTTATTTCATTGTATAGAAAAACAGTCCACTATGTGATATATGTAATTTTTCGTGTAATTTGTTCCATATTTTTTGCTCCATTGAACAACTCTATTGCTTGTTTGTAAAAATACATCTCTGATAAGAGGAAGCTACTAAAGCATGTGGACTTTGCTCTGATTATCATCTATTTAGGTGTCATATAAAACAAATAATGAATGTTTTCCAATTGTGCAACGGAAAGAATATTTGCATGAGTTGAAAGATGGAACATTCCATTTTTCAGCTCATGCAAATATTCTAATACCATTGCACTCATTCATTCACCAATTGTACAATGTCTTTTTTCTCTCCAGTTTAAATGCCAGTTACCTGAGCAAAGTCAGCTTGCCGGGCATCCAGAGGAACTACTGAGGAGTCGTGAGAGGCCAGCACCTCCCTGAGGAGTGACAGGGTCTGTGTGAGAGAAGCTGTAGGGCCCAGGTCTGCAGGTGGCAGCTCCACCTGGTCAAGAAAATAGACAGAGTTAGGGTAATGACGTGGTACAGCCTTTGCAAAGCCTGGCAGCAGTAATCATGAAATGTGGCTGCTGAGCAGCATAACAGACTGAAAATACAACTGTTGCCTGTTGCTACTCTGTCAGCTTGTTGTGAGTCAGTACAGCTTTTTAATGAAGAGAGCTTTCAATTTATTGGCCTCTAGTAACACAACAGAGAATTGGGCTTGGCTACCTTTGTCCATCTAATGGAACAAATTATTAGAAAGCTGTGCTCCTGATATTAGCTGGAATTGACACTAAATCCCTGAAAGCCTCCAATTTGATTAACACCGAGCTACAGGGATAATTCTTGCAACTGCTACTGATCAAAACTCCAGCACGTTTTGTGGATGAGCTTCTACTTGTGTGGAGGTATATTTGGATGTCAGTTGAAGAAAACAGTGAAGAGTCTGGTGTTTTTTGGCACCATCACTCCCCTGAGGCATGAGTGCCTCAGTCTTTGACATTGGAAGCAGCCTTGAAATGCACAACGTAACAATTTATACAGTGTCGTACTGAACCTCTGCATTGTCATTTCACAGTTTAAATGAAAGAACAGTCTGAAGTGCATCTATTTATATAAAGACTGTAAAAAGTTTCTTTGTCTTTGCTTTAACACATGGGAAAACAAGACATGCAGTTGGACAAAAGCCACAACATAATAATAATAATAATAATAATAATAATAATAATAATAATAATAACAACAACAATAATAAAAACAAAACAAAACAAAAAAAACAAAACAAAAATGAAGATGTAAACTAAAAAAAATCATCATACCTTGTCCATGAGTTTGCTTGCATGAAGGCTCAGACTGTTGAAGAACATCTTTTTGCTCAGAACATGCATTTCTTCAATTGTAATGAGCAAAGATGTCACACTGGTCCCGATGATAGAGCTGTACGAAAACCATTCAAAGTGAGGAACGAACAAAGCATGAATGTGTCCGATTACAGAGCGTATTGCTGCGGTGCAGACGTGAATGAGCTAATGTACCTGATGGTGAGCTGATAGAATTTAAGCAGGTTGGACAGCTTATAAAGCAGGACAGCTCCTGGCTCGGCTACAATGACCTGTTCTATCCGAACCTGTGTGCCAGATACATAACACTTCAACACGTGACCCAAAAAACCCTGTAGAGCACAGCTGGTCAGTGTTTGTTAAAGTGATAGAAACTAATTGCTTTACTCACTTTTAGTGGTCTGCACACTCCCTCAGTGATGTGTCCAACCACCTCCTGCATGTTCTCTTCCACACCTTAAGAAAGAAAACACATGCACATAACTCTGGGCACACTGATTATGATCACTATCATAACCACAACTAATGTAAGCACTACCCTGACCTTAAATATCAGTCAAACTGGAGCCATAAAAATGACTGTTTGTAACTGTACTGTGATGGTGCTGGAGTTATGGCCCAGTCACAGGGCATATTGCGATTCCTGAATGAAGAGAAAAAAGTAAATCACAATTGGTTGAGAAAAGGTGGACGAACGAGCTTTATCACCAAATAGCCTGCAAACCAAGAGCGCAAAAGGGACGAAAGAGGAATGAAATAAAACCGAAGCTAATGCTGATTTTGACGCTTTAAACGAAACACGCTTGTAGCCACTGCTGGAGCAGTGTGTGTCTGCATCTCTGTGTTCCAGGACTCGGCGCACGGAGCTGCAGCTCCTCAAAAACCGACTTTTGTACTGTGTGAAAACATTCAGCTGGTTGAACGAAGTCAAACGATAGGCTAACGTTACAAAAACTAAGCAAATGATAAGGAATCATCAAGAACGACAGCAAAACAAAATACGGACAAATCGAGGTTTTCGTTGCTCTTCGTTCAAATTTTTCGACAGTTTAAAAATCCTGACAAAGTGACCGCTGCAGGAGCGAAGCTGAGTGAAGGTTAAATGATGCCAACGAAAGTCATGAAAGTCCAGATTTGTTGTTTCATTAGGCCTTCGTTAAGTGCCATGTGACTGGGCCATTGAACAACATAAAACAACATTTTACAGAATCCTCTTCAGAGTATCAGTAGTATTAATGTGACTTTAGCATGTGGCAGCACACATGCCTTTTATTCTGCAGTCATTTTAAATCTGCCGGAAGTGTTTCCTTAATCTGGCCAACGAGGTAGTTCAGTTGTTTTAGTCAGTTTAGTTAACTGTCACGTTGCCATGAGTGAGAAGTGTATTGCATATGACATCTTCCACCACCACCTCTGCCTGTGTAAAATTAGAAGCACCTGCTTGTGGTAGAATACAGAAAAGACAAAAAGCTCTGCATGTGTGCATATAACTTCAATCACGAACAAACTGAAGAGAGCTGACATTTGCAATCTGGTATCCTGTACCTTGGGTC